>NC_057809.1:413143433-413144093 GCF_018294505.1 Triticum aestivum | reverse complement strand
GGAGTGACAAATCCCAGTCTCGATTCGTGCCAACCCAACAGACACTTTCGGAGATACCTGTAGTGCACCTTTATAGCCACCCAGTTACGTTGTGACGTTTGGTACACCCAAAGCATTCCTACGGTATCCGGGAGTTGCACAATCTCATGGTCTAAGGAAATGATACTTGACATTAGAAAAGCTCTTGGCAAACGAACTACACGATCTTGTGCTAGGCTTAGGATTGGGTCTTGTCCATCACATCATTCTCCTAATGATGTGATCCCGTTATCAACGACATCCAATGTCCATGGTCAGGAAACCGTAACCATCTATTGATCAACGAGCTAGTCAACTAGAGGCTTACTAGGGACATGGTGTTGTCTATGTATCCACACATGCATCTGAGTTTCCTATCAATACAATTCTAGCATGGATAATAAACGATTATCATGAACAAGGAAATATAATAATAACCTATTTATTATTGCCTCTAGGGCATATTTCCAACAGGGGAGGGCATGCATTCATAGCTTAGGATTCCCTTCATGCCGACACGAGGGAGGGGGCTGCTAGCTACTTTGCACTTTGCTAGGTGAACCTCGGTTGGGGGGCATGCTTTCATAGCTTAGGATTCCCTTCGTGCCGACACGAGGGAGGGGGGGCTCCTAGCTACTTCAC
>NC_057809.1:413097774-413143279 GCF_018294505.1 Triticum aestivum | reverse complement strand
AGGAGGGGGGCTGCTAGCTACTTCGCACTTTGCTAGGTGAACCTCGGTTGAGGGGGAGGGGGCATGCATTCATATATAGCTTAGGATTCCCTTCATGCCGACACGAGGGAGGAGGGGGCTGCTAGATACTTCGCACTTTGCTAGGTGAACCTCGGTTGAGGGGGAGGAGGCATGCATTCATAGCTTAGGATTCCCTTTGTGCCGACACGAGAGGGTGGGAGCAAGCAATACCGTGTGCTTTGCGAGAGAGGTGCCACATCAAAGTTGAATTTGGTATTTGAAAATCAAACCACCCTTTTGATACATAAATTTGGTCCACATGCAAGTGTGTTTGTGTTCTGACCCTCTCCCGCGTCATTTTTCGCCAAATTTATGAACATTAGACAAGTTGGATGACGGAATAGACATAGTTCACTCAAACTAACTATGTGCCACGCCGGTGCACCTGTCACGCACACATCCGCACAATACATTGGGCTCCACGAGGCTCCCCCTCTCAAAAATATCTACCCGCTTCGAGGGTTTTTCTGTTTCATAACACACGGTTGTTATCTCCAGACCGTGTGTGATGTTTCTTATTCCCAATCCCGCCTGCATCGAAAATATCTACCCGCCTCGAGGGTTTTTCTTTTTCATAACACACGGTTGTTATCTCTGGACCGTGTGCGATGCACTATCATCAAAATTTTCAATAGCTCGGCATTTCACTCCCGCGTTTGACTCCCGCGTAGTAAAATTTTCAGTACCTGCGTCATTTCCTCAAACACCCCGCCCCCTCCACACACACACGCGCACCAAAACCTCCTCTGGCGTGCGTGCGTGCAAACACACACACCCTCCCTCGCTCGAAACCCTAGCAAAGTCCCCGCCGCCGCCACCGCCACAAGGCCTCCATTGTCAAGATCTGCCGGTTTGCCCGTGTAGCTTACCCACCGATCTCCATACCCAGGCCGCCCTGAGTTTCTTAGATGACGCCTGACAAACGCTCCCTTTCCCACAGATCCCCATCCCCCACTCCAGAGTGTCACAGCCTAAGCCCGGCTATGCTTCCCGTGGAGCTCGAGGAGCGACTGGCCCAAAAGAGGTGTATAGCGGTCTCTTCGCCCGACGTCGCTGAGGAAGCTGGCGACCATTACTAGCGGCAGGCACTCAAGCAGCGGGCTAGAGTATGCAGGCATGTCTCGTCTGCCGGCTATGACATTGAGGTCATCGACAGCGATGCCCTGAGGCGGGTTGAGTCACAGGCTAAGTGGCCCACCTCCAACCCCTCGGGTTCAACCGCCGTCGATCTCATCCATGGCCCCGCCGCTGATCTCCTCTGGCTCGTTGTCAACAATTTGCCACTCTACATCGCCATCGAGCCCCTTTTGTCATTTCTGAAGGACACGTTCTTGACGCTGGCTTGGGATACACATCTTCCAAGTCAGACCTCATCGACGGCGACCACGAGGAGGGCACCCTCTCCGGCTCTTCCAAGGGGAAAGAGCCCATCTGCTATTCCAAGGGGAAAGCGCCCGTCTGCAACATTAGGGAGGGCACCCTACAGCCGTGCTCTTCCAAGGGGAAGGAGCCCATCTGCGACAACATGGAGCGCATCCATGGTCCATGCTCTTCCCACGGGAACGAGCCCATCTGTGACAAGTGAGGAAACCCATGATTTGTTTATTTCAGTTGTTCACAATGTGATGATCTATATGTGCAATTATTTACTGTGTAGTACATTTCATCAATCCAGTTTTAAACATACCGATAGGAATGCATATATTTGCTTGTTGTTAAGCCTGTTATAGCTAGCATATGCCTCTTTTAATGTTTTTTGATTGTTTGGTTGTTTGTAGTTAGCATATGTTCAGTGTCAAATGCTATCTTTGGTTGTTCGTAGTATGCCTTGTTTATTCCAGTTATTCACAACGTGATGTTCCATATGTGCAAGTATGAACTGTGCAGTTCAATTTCATCAGTACCAGTTTCAACAATACCATTGAATGACTACATTTGGTTGCTGCATCTTGTAGTTAACATGCCTTTCCATTCTTTATTTAACCATAACCAGTGTACTTAGACCGGCACAATACCAATTTGAATGACCATGTTTGCTTGTTGTTAAATGTTAGGCCTGTTGCAGTTAGCACACCTTTCCACTTGTTTTGCTTTACTAATGTGCTTAAACCTGCACACTGAAGCTATCTTTTGGAGATTATTTTGTCTGTCATGTGTAATTTTGGTTGATGTTTAGCCTGTTGTGCTTAACATGCTTCTTGATGTACCTACACAGGACAATTTTGGGAACGACTATTGTTTTCCATCGAGGTTAGTTTCATCCCATGGCTTATATCTGCTCACTGTTCAGGATATCCGTAGCTGGTACCATATAGGCCAGCAGCTGATAAGGGACTAATCGGTGAATCCGATTTTTAACTGAATATATATGCAACCCATTTTTCCTTAGGTTAAATAGGGCCATATGTAATATACCTGAGGCTACATAGCAACATGCACTGTACTTAATGTCTAAATATGCAATCCTAGGCTACATAGCAACAAGGAGAGTGTTACATTAATGTTCTAATGATGTCTAGATATACGTAGAAGAGCAGCAGTAGCAACAGCAACAACACAGCCCTGTTTGGATACTCAACTTAGCTAGAGGTTAGAGTTAGTTTCTAGCTCATTACTAACCCTGAACTAACTCCATCCAAAGAGTTGTTTGGATGGCAGGGTTAGATTGACAATAAATGCACCAGGAGAACTAGCTCCAATTAGCACCTCTTGGGTTGGATACTAGTTTTTTTGGGTGGGTTATGGATGCAACTAGCTCAAACTAGCCCTCATGTTTAGGTATACTTTAGGGCTATTTGATCCCGAACTAGCTCAAACTAACTGTAACCCGTGGATACAGCAGCAAATAATTTTTTAGAATGAATTAAACTCCTTCCGGCCCATAATATAAGATGTTAATTCATCTAATATGTGAGTATATTAGATGTTATAAGATACTCCCTCCGTTCCTAAATATTTGTTCTTTTTAGAGATTTCAAATGGTCTACCACATACGGATGTATATAGACATATTATAAAAGAGTGTTGTACTACATCATTGTGCCATTGTTGTTTAGCTTCTAATATTAACTTGGTGCTTTTAGGTACATATGTCATTGGTAAAGATCCACGTTTCGACCCTTTCTGCGTATGGGGCAATGAGATATCGATGAACCAGCATCAAGTGAGGAAGCTGATAAAGATTGTTAGTAAAAATGGGTCCAAAGATGGCAATTAAACTATTTGTTTACACTTTATCCAACACAACAGCAAACTGCAGGATGGTAAGTAAGAACTCTGCAGCCTTCTTTTTACTGCCCATAATGAGTTGTGTTAGATGACAATGTCTGAAATCTTATTCCTTTGCAGTGGTTGCCAAAGCAGTTTACTCAAGATTACCTCTCAAACTACATGATTGGTGGGCATGCAAAGGTTAAAGTATTTCTACCAGAACATGATGATTATCTAGATGTTTTCATGAAGACCGTGAAGAATGGGTGGTTGGCCATCACAAGGGGTTGGACTAGAGTCGTGCGTGCCTTTTGCATGGAGGAGGGCACAATATGGGCATTCCGCTTCACCTTGTTCAGTAACTAGAATATATGTTGCCTCTTTCTTTACCGTCTTTAATAGTACAAGTATACAATTGTGGTTCATCATTCTTTATTTGGTTCTTATGTAATTCTTGAACATATGTACCTATGAATCGAATAATGCATTGGTTGTTTGAACCTGATGGATATGAATAAAGCTGTAGCATACATTCAAATTTAAATCCAAATCCGGTACAATTTGGAAAAGCAACAATCAAATTACGGTGAAATTACGCTCTCCAGGTTGTTACGGCACACACTGTTGGTAAAACGCAAACATTTGCGATATGCACCATAATCCGAGACGGTTCAGAGAGAGGAAACGTGTGCAAGCATGCACACAGTTGCCATTTGCACAGCGTGTACGATGTTAGACAATATCACAAATGGTGCGGGAAAACTAAACGTTTGTGTTAGTTGCCTTATCGTACATGATTTGTAACCATGAACTATTTCTGATGAAGTATGCATCATAAACGTTGCACCACATAATAGCGTGTGCGATAGTTGTCGTGTACGACGATGTTACGACGGTCCGACGTTTCGTAATCCTGTTCGACACTCGTACTATGATTAGCTAATCTTCTTAACGATGAACCGTTTGTGATGGGTCGCGCATCATACATGTTTTATAATAGTGAACCATCTGTGATGGGCCGCGCATCGTAAACGTAGCACCACAGAATACCGACTGTGATGGCAATGCAAGAATAAACGAGTAGGAGTACTGTAGGGGCCCTATCCCTGACGGTTTCTGGGTCGTGTGGGAAGGACCCCCCTATCGCCCACACTCACTTTGCGCTGGTTCCAAATGCCGTCGCAGAAAGGGGTTTTAAACCGTTTGTTTAGGACCGACGCGCACCAGTGTTGCAAGTTATAGTCACCTACTACGCGTTATGATCTAGCAACCCCTGAGTGACAATAGTTGGGACCACTCCCGATGATGACCGTAGTTTGAGGAGTTCATGTATTCACCGTGTGTTAATGCTTTGTTCTGGTTCTCTATTAAAAGGAGGCCTTAATATCCCTTAGTTTCCAATAGGACCCCGCCGCCACAGGAGGGTAGGACAAAAGATGTCATGCAAGTTCTTTCCATAAGCACGTATGACTATTTAGGGAATACATGCCTACATTATATTTATGAAGTGGAGCTAGTGCCGTATCACCCTAGGTTATAACTATCACATGATGAATATCATCGAACAAATCAGCGATCCAATGCCTACGAATTTCTCTTATATTGTTCTTGCTAAGTTACCACTGCTATCATTATTGTTGCGCTTGCTACAAAATCACTGCTATCACTGTTACCGTTACTATTGTTGTTATCACTATTATCAAAACTTTCATACTACTTTGCTACTGATCACTTTGCTATAGATAATTAATCTCCATGTGTGGTTGAATTGACAACTCAGCTGCTAATACTTACACATATTCTTTGGCTCCCCTTGTGTAGAATCTATAAATTTGGGTTGAATACTCTACCTCTAAAACTTTTGCGATCACATATACTTGTGGGTTATCACTTCTTCATAGTTTGTAGGTTCTTCATGGTCTAGTATCATGACTTCCAGAACAGTGTTACCATACCACTCTGGTGCGGAACGTGCTCTGTTCGACCTACAAGGTCTTGTAGTAACTTGATCTGAAGTTTCATGATCATTATCATTAGCTTCCTCTCTAGTTGGTGTAGGTATCACTGGAACAGATTTCTCTGATGAGCTACTTTCCAATCCGAGAGATGGTACAATTACCTCATCAAGTTCTACTTTCCTCCCACTCACTTCTTTTGAGAGAAACTCCTCTAGAAAGTTTCCACTCTTGGCAACGAATATCTTGCCTTTAGATTTGTGGTACAAGGTGTACTCAATTGTTTCCTTAGGGTATCCTATGAAGACACACTTCTCCTCTTTGGGTTCGAGCTTGTCAGGTTGAAGCCTCTTGACATAAGTGTCGCAACCCCAAACTTTAAGAAACGACAGCTTAGGTTTCTTGCCAAACCATAGTTCATATGGTGTCGTCTCAACGGGTTTAGACGGTGCCCTATTTAACGTGAATGCAGCTGTCTCTAATGCATAACCCCAAAACTATAGTGGTAAATCAGTAAGAGACATCATAGATCGCAGCATATCTAATAACGTACGATTACGATGTTCGGACACACCATTACGCTTTGGTGTTCCAGGTGGCGTGAGTTGTGAAACTATTCCACATTGTTTTAAATGAAGGCCAAACTCGTAACTCAAATATTCGCCTCCACGATCAGATCGTAGAAACTTTATTTTCTTGTTATGATGATTCTCCACTTCACTCTGAAATTCTTTGAACTTTTCAAATGTTTCAGACTTGTGTTTCATCAAGTAGATATACCCATATATGCTCAAATCATCTGTGAAGGTTAGAAAATAACGATACCCGCCGCGAGCTTCAACACTCATCAGACCGCATACATCGGTATGTATTATTTCCAATAAGTCATTAGCTCGCTCCATTGTTCCGGAGAACGGAGTTTTAGTCATCTTGCCAATGAGGCATGGTTCGCAAGTATCAAATGTTTCATAATCAAGTGATTCCAAAATCCCATCTGCATGGAGTTTCTTCCTGCGCTTTACACCAATATGACATAAACGGCTGTGCCACAAATATCTTGCACTATCATTATCAACTTTGCATCTTTTGGCATCAATATTATGAATATGTGTATCACCATAATTGAGATTCAACAAAAATAGACCACTCTTCAAGGGTGCATGACCATAAAAGATATTACTCATATAAATAGAACAACCATTATTCTCTAATTTAAATGAATAACCGCCTCGCATTAAACAAGATCCAAATATAATGTCCATGCTCAACGCTGGCACCAAATAACAATTATTAAGGTCTAAAACTAATCCCGAAGGTAGATGTATAGGTATGTGCCGACGATGATCACATCGACCTTGGAACCATTCCCGACGCGCATCGTCACCTCGTCCTTAGCCAATCTTTGTTTAATCCGTAGCCCCTGTTTCGAGTTACGAATATGAGCAACCGAACCAGTATCAAATACCCATGCGCTACTACGAGCATTAGTAAGGTACACATCAATAACATGTATATCAAATATACCTTTGTTCACTTTGCCATCCTTCATATCCGCCAAATACTTGGGGTAGTTCCGCTTCCAGTGACCAGTCCCTTTGCAGTAGAAGCACTCAGTTTCATGCTCCCCTTCTTTCCCTTGACCTTTTTCTTGAAACCAGTGGTCTTGTTAACCATCAACACTTGATGCTCCTTTTTGATTTCTACCTCCACAGCTTTGAGCATAGCGAAGAGCTCGGGAATTGTCTTATCCATCCCTTGCATATTATAGTTCATCACAAAGCCTTTGTAGCTTGGTGGCAGTGATTGAAGAACTTTGTCAATAACACTATCATCTAGAAGATTAACTCCTAGCTGAGTCAAGTGATTATGATACCCAGACATTTTGAGCATGTGTTCACTGACAGAACTATTCTCCTCCATCTTGCAGCTATAGAACTTGTTGGAGACTTCATATCTCTCAAGTCGGTCATTTGCTTGAAATATTAACTTCAACTCTTGGAACATCTCATACGGTCCATGACGTTCAAAACGTCTTTGAAGTCCCGATTCTAAGCCATAAAGCACGGCACACTGAACTATCGAGTAGTCATCAGATCGAGCTTGCTAGACATTCATAACATCAGCATCTGCTCCTGCAGTAGGCCTTTTGCCTAGAAGTGCATCAAGGACATAATTCTTCTATGCAGCAATGAGGACAATCCTCAAGTTATGGACCCAGTCCATGTAGTTGCTACCATCATCTTTCAACTTAGCTTTCTCTAGGAACGCATTAAAATTCAAGGGAACGGTAGCATGGGCCATTGATCTACAACATAGATATGCAAAAACTATCAGGACTAAGTTCATGATAAATTAAGTTCAATTAATCATATTACTTAAGAACTCCCACTTAAATAGACATCCCTCAAGTCATCTAAATGATACGTGATCCAAATCAACTAAACCATGTCCGATCATCACGTGAGATGGAGTAGTCATCAATGGTGACCATCTCTATGTTGATCATATCCACTATATGATTCACGTTCGACCTTTCGGTCTCCAATGTTCCGAGGCCATGTATGTACATGACAGGCTCGTCAAGTTTAACCCGAGTATTCCAGATGTGCAAAACTGTCTTGCACCCGTTGTATGTGAATGTAGAGTCTATCACACCCGATCATCGCTTGGTGTCTCGACACGACGAACTGTCGCAACAGTGCAAACTCGGGGAGAACACTTATACCTTGAAATTTTGTTAAGGGAAAATCTTATAATGCTACCGTCGTACTAAGAAAAATTAGATGCATAAAAGATAAACATCAGATGCAATCAAAATATGTGACATGATATGGCCATCATCATCTTGTGCTTTTGATCTCCATCTCCAAAGGATCGTTATGATCTCCATCATCACTGTCTCGACACCTTGATCTCCATCTTAGCGTCGTGGTCGTCTCACCAACTATTGCTTCTACAACTATCGCTAACGCATAGTGATAAAGTAAAGCAATTACATGGCGTTTGCATTTCATACAATAAAGAGACAACCATAAGGCTCCTTCCGGTTGTCAGATATCTTACAAAACATGATCATCTCATACAATAACGTTTATCACATCATGTCTTGACCATATCACATCACAACATGCCCTGCAAAAACAAGTTAGACGTCCTCTACTTTGTTGTTGCAAGTTTTACGTGTTGCTACGGGCTTCTAACAAGAATCGTTCTTACCTACCCATCAAAGCCACAACGGTGATTTATCAAGTTTGTTGTTTTAATCTTCAACCAGGACCGGCCGCAGTAAAATTTGATTCAACTAAAGTAGGAGAAACAGACACCCGCCATCCACCTTTATGCAAAACTAGTTGCATGTCTGTCGGTGGAACCGGTCTCATGAACGTGGTCATGTAAGGTTGGTCCAGGCCGCTTCATCCAACAATACCGCTGAATCAAAATAAGACATTGGTGGTAAGCAATATGACGATCACCGCCCACAACTCTTTGTGTTCTACTCGTGCATATCATATACGCATAGACCTAGCTCGGATGCCACTATTGGGAAACATAGCATGCAATTTCAAAAAAAAATCCTACGCTCATGCAAGATCTATCCAGGAGATGCATAGCAATGAGAGGGGAAGAGTGTGTCCACGTACCCTCGTAGACCGGAAGCGGAAGCATTTGACAACGCGGTTGATGTAGTCGAACTTCTTCTAGCTCTGACCGATCAAGCACCGAACATACGGCACCTCCGAGTTCTGCACACATTCAACGCGATGACGTCCCTCACCTTCTTGATCTAGCAAGGCATTGAGGAAGTAGATGAGTTCTGTCAGCACAACAGCGTGGTGACGGTGATGGTGTAGTATTCTTGCAGGGCTTCGCCTAAGGACCGCAAAACTATGACCAGGGGTGTAAACTGTGGAGGGGGGCGCCGCACACGGCTAACAATTGTTTTTGTGTGTTCTAGGCACCCCCTCCCCACGTATATATAGGTGGGAGGAGGAGGGGAGCAGCCTTGGGGCGCCCCAAGTAGGAGGAATCCTACTTGGGGTCCACTCCTAATTCGGGCTCCCCCTTCCTTATTTCCGGAGGGGGAAAAGGGAAGAGGGAAGGGAGGAAGGAAAGGGGGGCGAACCCCCTCTTCCTTCTCCAATTTGGCCTCCTTCCTTGGGGGGGGCATCACCCCTTGTGGGCTGGTGTGCTCCCCTCCTATGGCCCATATCTTTCCCCCGGGGGTTCCGGTAACCCCCCCCCCCCCGGTACTCTAATAAATACCAGATACTATCCGGAACACTTCCGGTGTCCGAATACTATAATCCTATATACTCCCTCCATTTTTATATACAAGACCACTATCAAAATTATAATTTGCAGATATACAGGGCCACTAACACTAATCGATGCAAATATTAAGGTGTTTTCCTCGTAGTACTAGAAAAGAAGGACATTAATTATCTCTTGCATGCATGCGGGAGTGGGAGCATTGGCTTGATATGCATGAAAGAGAAGAAAACACATTAATTTACACGGCAAACAAGGAGATAAGCTGGCTTGCAACATTGACTTAGAAGACATTAACATTTGCCTTGGTACCTGTATTATGGGTTTGTGGTCTTGTATACAAAAATGGAGGGAGTGTCTATCTTTACCTCTCGACCATTTCAAGACTCCTCATTATGTTCGTGATCTCATCCGGGACTACGAACAACATTCAGTCATCAAATCACATAACTCATATAATACTAAATCGCCATCGAACATTAAGCATGCGGACCCTTGATGTCTACTACGCAACCTTCTTCTTGTAGACTCGTGTTGGGCCTCCAAGTGCAGAGTTTTGTAGGACAGTAGCAAATTTCCATCAAGTGGATGACCTAAGGTTTATCAATCTGTGGGAGGTGTAGGATGAAGATGGTCTCTCTCAAACAACCCTGCAACCAAATAACAAAGAGTCTCTTGTGTCCCGAACACACCCAATACAATGGTAAATTGTATAGGTGCACTAGTTCGGCGAAGAAATGGTGATACAAGTGCAATATGGATGGTAGATATAGGTTTTTGTAATCTGAAAATATATAAACAGCAAGGTAACTAGTAACAAAAGTGAGCGAAAACGGTATTGCAATGCTTAGAAACAAGGCCTAGGGTTCATACTTTCACTAGTGCAAGTTCTCTCAACAATGATAACATAATTAGATCATATGGCAATCCCTCAACGTGCGATAAAAGTCACTCCAAAGTTCCTATCGCGGAGAACATAAGATGAAATTGCTTGTAGGGTACGAAACCACCTCAAATTTATTCTTTCCGATCAATCCATTGAGCTATTCCTATAAGTGTCACAAACAGCCCTAGAGTTCATAGTAAAATAACACCATATGACACACATCAATCAACCCTAATGTCACCTAGATACTCCAATGTCACCACGAGTATCCATGGGTCAATTATACGATATGCATCAAACAACTTCAGCTTCATAATATTCAATCCAACATAAAGAACCTCAAAGAGTGCCCCAAGATCCCTACCGGTGAAACAATGACGAAAAGGTGCATCAACCCCTATGCATAGATTACCCCAATGTCACCTCGGGAATCCGCGAGTTGAGTGCCAAAACATACATCAAGTGAATCAATAGAATACCCCATAGTCACCACGGGTATCCCACGCAAGACATACATCAAGTGTTCTAAAATCCTTAATAGTATCCAATCTGATAATATTGATAACTCAAAGGTAAAACTCAATTCATCACAAGAAGATAGAGGAGGAGAAACACCATATGATTCAACTATAGTAGCAAAGCTCGCGGTACATCAAGGTCGTGCCTAATCAAGAACACGAGAGAGAGAGAGAGAGAGAGAGAGAGAGAGAGATCAACCACATAGCTACTGGTACATACCCTCAGCCCCGAGGGTGAACTACTCCCTTCTCGTCATGAAGATTGCTGGGATTGTGAAGATGGCATCCGGTGAAGGTTTTCCTGTTGGAAATATGCCCTAAAGGCAATAATAAAAGGGTTATTATCATATTTCCTTGTTCATGATAATTGTCTTTTATTCATGCTATAATTGTGTTATCCGGAAATCGTAATACATGTGTGAATACATAGGCACCAACATGTCCCTAGTAAGCCTCTAGTTGACTAGCTCGTTGATCAACAGATAGTCATGGTTTCCTGACTATGGACATTGGATGTCATTGATAACGAGATCACATCATTAGGAGAATGATGTGATGGACAAGACCCAATCCTAAACATAGCACAAGGTCGTATAGTTTGTTTGCTAGAGTTTTTCCAATGTCAAGTATCTTTTCCTTAGACCATGAGATCATATAACTCCCGGATACCGTAGGAGTGCTTTGGGTGTACCAAACGTCACAACGTAACTAGGTGACTATAAAGGTATACTACGGGTATCTCCGAAAGTGTCTGTTTGGTTGACATGGATCAAGACTGGGATTTGTCACTCCGTATGACGGAGAGGTATCTCTGGGCCCACTCGGTAATGCATCATCATAATGAGCTCAAAGTGACCAAGTGTCTGGTCACGGGATCATGCATTACGGTACGAGTAAAGTGACTTTCCGGTAACGAGATTGAACGAGGTATTGGGATACCGACGATCGAATCTCGGGCAAGTAACGTACCGATTGACAAAGGGAATTGTATACGGGGTTGCTTGAATCCTCGACATCGTGGTTCATCCGATGCGATCATCGAGGAGCATGTGGGAGCCAACATGGGTATCCAGATCCCACTGTTGGTTATTGACCGGAGAGTCGTCTCGGTCATGTCTACATGTCTCCCAAACCCGTAGGGTCTACACACTTAAGGTTCGGTGATGCTAGAGTTGTAGAGATATGAGTATGCAGTAACCCGAAAGTTATTCGGAGTCCCGGATGAGATCCCGGACATCACGAGGAGTTCCGGAATGGTCCGGAGGTGAAGAATTATATATAGGAAGTGCAGTTTCGGCCATCGGGAGAGTTTCGGCGGTCACCGGTATTGTACCGGGACCACCGGAAGGGTCCCGAGGGTCCACCGGGTGGGGCCACCCATCCCGGAGGGCCCCATGGGCTGAAGTGGGGAGGGGAAACAGCCCATAGTAGGCTGGTGCGCCCCCCCCCCCGGGCCCCCCATGCGCCTAGGGTTGGGAACCCTAGGGGAGGGGGCGCCTCCACTTGCCTTGGGGGGCACTCCACGCCCTTGGCCGCCGCTCCCCCTAGGAGATCCCATCTCCTAGGGCCGGTGCACCCCTAGGGGGCCTATATAAAGGGGGGAGGGAGGGCAGCCACACCTGAAGTCTTGGCGCCTCCCTCTCCCCTGCTACACCTCTCCCTCTCGCAGATGCTCGGCGAAGCCCTGCTGCGATCACTGCTGCATCCACCACCACGCCGTCGTGCTGCTAGATCTCCGTCAACCTCTCCTCCCCCCTTGCTGGATCAAGAAGGAGGAGACGTCATCCGCTCCGTACGTGTGTTGAACGCGGAGGTGCCGTCCGTTCGGCGCTAGGATCTCCGGTGATTTGGATCACGACGAGTACGACTCCCTCAACCCCGAACGCTTCAGCTCGCGATCTACAAAGGTATGTAGATGCACTCCGATCACTCGTTGCTAGATGAACTCATAGATAGATCTTGGTGAAACCGTAGAAATTTTTTATTTTCTGCAACGTTCCCCAACAGTGGCATCATGAGCTAGGTCTATGCGTAGTTCTCTTTGCACGAGTAGAACTCAATTTGTTGTGGGCGTAGATGTTGTCAACTTTCTTGCCGCTACTAGTCTTATTTTGCTTCAGTGGTATTGTGGGATGAATCGGCCCGGACCGACCTTACACGTACGCTTACGTGAGACAGGTTCCACCAACTGACATGCACTAGTTGCATAAGGTGGCTAGCGGGTGTCTGTCTCTCCCACTTTAGTTGGAGCGGATTCGACAAAAAGGGTCCTTATGAAGGGTAAATAGAAGTTGACAAATCACGTTGTGGCTTTTACGTAGGTAAGAAAATGTTCTTGCTAGAACCCTATTGCAGCCACGTAAAACTTGCAACAACAATTAGAGGACGTCTAACTTGTTTTTGCAGCAAGTGTTTTGTGATATGATATGGCCAAAGTTGTGATGAATGATGAATGATATATATGTGATGTATGAGATCATGTTCTTGTAATAGGAATCACGACTTGCATGTCGATGAGTATGACAACCGGCAGGAGCCATAGGAGTTGTCTTTATTTTTTGTATGACCTGCGTGTCATTGAGAAACGCCATGTAAATTACTTTACTTTTTTGCTAAACGTGTTAGCCATAGTAGTAGAAGTAATAGTTGGCGAGCAACTTCATGGAGACACGATGATGGAGATCATGATGATGGAGATCATGGTGTCATGCCGGTGACAAGATGATCATGGAGCCCCAAGATGGAGATCAAAGGAGCTATATGATACTGGCCATATCATGTCACTATTATTTGATTGCATGTGATGTTTATCATGTTTTTGCATCTTGTTTACTTAGAACGACGGTAGTAAATAAGATGATCCCTCATAATAATTTCAAGAAAGTGTTCCCCCTAACTGTGCGCCGTTGCGACAGTTTGTTGTTTCGAAGCACCACGTGATGATCGGGTGTGATAGATTCCAACGTTCACATACAACGAGTGTAAGACAGATTTACACATGCAAACACTTAGGATAACTTGACGAGCCTAGCATGTACAGACATGGCCTCGGAACACAAGAGACCGAAAGGTCGAACATGAGTCGTATGAAAGATACGATCAACATGGAGATGTTCACCGATGATGACTAGTCCGTCTCACGTGATGATCGGACACGGCTTAGTCGAGTCGGATCATGTTTCACTTAGATGACTAGAGGGATGTCTAATCTGAGTGGGAGTTCATTGAATAATTTGATTAGATGAACTTAATTATCATGAACTTAGTCTAAAATCTTTACAATATGTCTTGTAGATCAAATGGCCCACGTTGTCCTCAACTTCAACGTGTTCCTAGAGAAAACCAAGCTGAAAGATGATGGCAGCAACTATACGGACTAGGTCCGGAACCTAAGGATCATCCTCATAACTGCCAAGAAAGATTATGTCCTAGAAGCACCGCTAGGTGACGCACCCGTCCCATAGAACCAAGACGTTATGAACACTTGGCAGACACGTGCTGATGATTACTCCCTCGTTCAGTGCGGCATGCTTTACAGCTTAGAACCGGGGCTCCAAAAGCGTTTTGAGAGACACGGAGCATATGAGATGTTCGAAGAGCTGAAAATGGTTTTTCAAGCTCATGCCCGGGTCGAGAGATATGAAGTCTCCGACAAGTTCTTCAGCTGTAAGATGGAGGAAAATAGTCATGTCAGTGAGCACATACTCACTATGTCTGGGTTACATAACCGCTTGACTCAGCTGGGAGTTAATCTCCCGGATGACGCGGTCATTGACAGAATCCTTCAGTCGCTTCCACCGAGCTACAAGAGCTTTGTGATGAACTTCAATATGCAGGGGATGGAAAAGACCATTCCTGAGGTATATTCAATGTTGAAATCAGCAGAGGTAGAAGTCAAAAAGGAACATCAAGTGTTGATGATGAATAAAACCACTAAGTTCAAGAAAGGCAAGGGTAAAAAGAACTTTAAGAAGGACGGCAAGGGAGTTGCCGCGCCCGGTAAGCAAGCTACCGGGAAGAAGCCAAAGAATGGACCCAAGCCCGAGATTGAGTGCTTTTATTGCAAGGGAAGTGGTCACTGGAAGCGGAACTGCCCCAAATACTTAGCGGACAAGAAGGCCGGCAACACGAAAGGTATATGTGATATACATGTAATTGATGTGTACCTTACCAGTACTCGTAGTAGCTCCTGGGTATTTGATACCGGTGCGGTTGCTCATATTTGTAACTCAAAGCAGGAGCTGCGGAATAAGCGGAAACTGGCGAAGGACGAGGTGACGATGCGCGTCGGGAATGGTTCCAAGGTCGATGTGATCGCCGTCGGCATGCTACCTCTACATTTACCTACGGGATTAGTTTTAAACCTCAATAATTGTTATTTAGTGCCAGCTTTGAGCATGAACATTGTATCAGGATCTCGTTTAATTCGAGATGGCTACTCATTTAAATCCGAGAATAATGGTTGTTCTATTAATATGAGAGATATGTTTTATGGTCATGCTCCGATGGTGAATGGTTTATTCTTAATGAATCTCGAGCGTAATGCTACACATATTCATAGTGTGAATACCAAAAGATGTAAGGTTGATAATGATAGTCCCACATACTTGTGGCACTGCCGCCTTGGTTACATAGGTGTCAAACGCATAAAGAAGCTCCCTGCAGATGGACTTTTAGAGTCTCTTGATTACGAATCATTTGACACATGCGAACCATGCCTCATGGGTAAGATGACCAAGACTCCGTTCTCAGGAACAATGGAGCGAGCAACCAACTTATAGGAAATCATACATACTGATGTGTGCGGTCCAATGAGTGTTGAGGCTCGTGGTGGCTATCGTTATGTTCTCACCCTCACTGATGACTTGAGTAGATATGGGTATGTCTACTTAATGAAACACAACTCTGAGACCTTTGAAAAGTTCAAGGAATTTCAGAGTGAGGTTGAGAATCAACGTGACAGGAAAATCAAGTTCTTGCGATCAGATCATGGGGGAGAATACTTGAGTCATGAATTTGGCACACACTTAAGAAAATGTGGAATAGTTTCACAACTCACGCCACCTGGAACACCTCAGCGTAATGGTGTGTCCGAACATCGTAATCGCACTCTATTAGATACGGTGCGATCTATGATGTCTCTTACCGATTTACCACTATCATTTTGGGGCTATGCTTTAGAGACTGCCGCATTCACTCTAAATAGGGCTCTGTCGAAATCTATTGAGACGACACCGTATGAATTATGGTTTGGTAAGAAACCTAAGCTGTCGTTTCTAAAAGTTTGGGGTTGTGATGCTTATCTCAAGAAACTTCAACCTGAAAAGCTCGAACCCAAGTCGGAAAAATGCGTCTTCATAGGATACCCTAAAGAAACTATTGGGTATACCTTCTACCTCAGATCCGAAGGCAAGATCTTTGTTGCCAAGAATGGATCCTTTCTAGAGAAAGAGTTTCTCTCGAAAGAAGTAAGTGGGAGGAAAGTAGAACTTGATGAAGTATTACCTCTTGAACCGGAAAGTGGCGCAACTCAGGAAAATGTTCCTGAGGTGCCTGCACCGACTAGAGAGGAAGTTAATGATGATGATCATGAAACTTCAGATCAAGTTGCTACTGAACTTCGTAGGTCCACAAGGACATGTTCCACACCAGAGTGGTACGGCAACCCTTTCTTGGAGATCATGTTGTTAGACAACGGTGAACCTTCGAACTATGAAGAAGCAATGGCGGGCCCGGATTCCGACAAATGGCTGGAAGCCATGAAATCCGAGATAGGATCCATGTATGAAAATGAAGTATGGACTTTGACTGACTTGCCCGATGATCGGCGAGCCATAGAAAATAAATGGATCTTTAAGAAGAAGACAGACGCGGATGGTAATGTGACCATCTATAAAGCTAGGCTTGTCGCTAAGGGTTATCAAAAATTTCAAGGGGTTGACTATGATGAGACTTTCTCTCCCGTAGCAAAGCTGAAGTCCGTCCGAATCATGTTAGCAATTGCCGCATACTATGATTATGAGATATGGCAAATGGACGTCAAAACGGCATTCCTTAACAGTTATCTTAAGGAAGAACTGTATATGATGCAGCCGGAAGATTTTTTCGACCCTAAGAATGCTAATAAGGTATGCAAGCTCCAGCGATCCATTTATGGGCTAGTGCAAGCATCTCGGAGTTGGAACATTCGCTTTGATGAGATGATCAAAGCGTTTGGGTTTATGCAGACTTATGGAGAAGCCTGCGTTTACAAGAAAGTGAGTGGGAGCTCTGTAGCATTTCTCATATTATATGTAGATGACATACTTTTGATGGGAAATGATATAGAACTTTTGGACAGCATTAAGGCCTACTTGAATAAGAGTTTTTCAATGAAGGACCTTGGAGAAGCTGCTTATATATTAGGCATCAAGATCTATAGAGATAGATCAAGACGCCTCATAGGTCTTTCACAAAGCACATACCTTGATAAGATATTGAAGAAGTTCAATATGGATCAGTCTAAGAAGGGGTTCTTGCCTGTGTTACAAGGTGTGAAATTGAGCTCAGCTCAATGTCCGACTACGGCAGAAGATATAGAAGAGATGAGTGTCATCCCCTATGCCTCAGCCATAGGGTCTATTATGTATGCCATGTTGTGTACCAGACCTGATGTAAACCTTGTCGTAAGTTTGGTAGGAAGGTACCAAAGTAATACCGGCAAGGAACACTGGACAGCGGTCAAGAATATCCTAAAGTACCTAAAAAGGACTAAGGACATGTTTCTCGTTTATGGAGGTGACGAAGAGCTCGTCGTAAAGGGTTACATCGACGCTAGCTTCGACACAGATCTGGATGACTCTAAGTCACAAACCGGATACGTGTATATGTTGAATGGTCGAGCAGTAAGCTGGTGCAGCTGCAAGCAGAGCGTCGTGGCGGGATCTACATGTGAAGCGGAGTACATGGCAGCCTCGGAGGCAGTGCATGAAGCAATTTGGGTGAAGGAGTTCATCACCGACCTAGGAGTCATACCCAATGCGTCGGGGCCGATCAAACTCTTCTGTGACAACACTGGAGCTATTGCACTTGCCAAGGAGCCCAGGTTTCACAAGAAGACCAGGCACATCAAGCGTCGCTTCAACTCCATTCGTGAAAATGTTCAAGATGGAGACATAGATATTTGTAAAGTACATACGGATCTGAATGTCACAGATCCATTGACTAAACCTCTCCCTAGGGAAAAACATGATCAACACCAGAACTCTATGGGTGTTCGATTCATCACAATGTAACTAGATTATTGACTCTAGTGCAAGTGGGAGACTGTTGGAAATATGCCCTAGAGGCAATAATAAAAGGATTATTATTATATTTCCTTGTTCATGATAATTGTCTTTTATTCATGCTATAATTGTGTTATCCGGAAATCGTAATACATGTGTGAATACATAGGCACCAACATGTCCCTAGTAAGCCTCTAGTTGACTAGCTCGTTGATCAACAGATAGTCATGGTTTCCTGACTATGGACATTGGATGTCATTGATAACGAGATCACATCATTAGGAGAATGATGTGATGGACAAGACCCAATCCTAAACATAGCACAAGATCGTATAGTTCGTTTGCCAGAGTTTTTCCAATGTCAAGTATCTTTTCCTTAGACCATGAGATCGTGTAACTCACGGATACCGTAGGAGTGCTTTGGGTGTACCAAACGTCACAACGTAACTGGGTGACTATAAAGATATACTACGGGTATCTCCGAAAGTGTCTGTTGGGTTGACATGGATCAAGACTGGGATTTGTCACTCCGTATGACGGAGAGGTATCTCTGGGCCCACTCGGTAATGCATCATCATAATGAGCTCAAAGTGACCAAGTGTCTGGTCACGGGATCATGCATTACGGTACGAGTAAAGTGACTTGCCGGTAACGAGATTGAACGAGGTATTGGGATACCGACGATCGAATCTCGGGCAAGTAACGTACCGATTGACAAAGGGAATTGTATACGGGGTTGCTTGAATCCTCGACATCGTGGTTCATCCGATGAGATCATCGAGGAGCATGTGGGAGCCAACATGGGTATCCAGATCCTGCTGTTGGTTATTGACCGGAGAGCCGTCTCGGTCATGTCTACATGTCTCCCGAACCCGTAGGGTCTACACACTTAAGGTTCGGTGATGCTAGGGTTGTAGAGATATGAGTATGCAGTAACCCGAAAGTTGTCCGGAGGTGAAGATCCCGGACGTCACGAGGAGTTCCGGAATGGTCCGGAGGTGAAGAATTATATATAGGAAGTGCAGTTTCGGCCATCGGGAGAGTTTCGGGGGTCACCGGTATTGTACCGGGACCACCGGAAGGGTCCCGGGGGTCCACCGGGTGGGGCCACCCATCCCGGAGGGCCCCATGGGCTGAAGTGGGGAGGGGAACCAGCCCATAGTGGGCTGGTGCGCCACCCCCCTTGGGCCCCCCATGCGCCTAGGGTTGGGAACCCTAGGGGAGGGGGCGCCTCCACTTGCCTTGGGGGGCACTCCACCCCCTTGGCCGCCGCCCCCCCTAGGAGATCCCATCTCCTAGGGCCGGCACACCCCTAGGGGGCCTATATAAAGGGGGAGGGCAGCCGCACCTGAAGTCTTGGCACCTCCCTCTCCCCTGCTACACCTCTCCCTCTCGCAGAAGCTCGGCGAAGCCCTGCTGCGATCACTGCTGCATCCACCACCACGCCATCGTGCTGCTGGATCTCCGTCAACCTCTCCTCCCCCCTTGCTGGATCAAGAAGGAGGAGACGTCATCCGCTCCGTATTTGTGTTGAACGCGGAGGTGCCGTCCGTTCGGCGCTAGGATCTCCGGTGATTTGGATCACGACGAGTACGACTCCTTCAACCCCGTTCTCTTGAACACTTCCGCTCGCGATCTACAAAGGTATGTAGATGCACTCTGATCACTCGTTGCTAGATGAACTCATAGATAGATCTTGGTGAAACCATAGAAATTTCTTATTTTCTGCAACGTTCCCCAACATTTCCCCTCCGACAGGGTGCCGGAACGGGCTCCCGGTTGGTTTTTCGTGTCTACAGAGGCTTGCGGTGGCGGAACTCCTGATCTTGGTTTATTTCTGGGGGTTACTATATTTATAGGAATTTTTGGCGTGGGAAACAAGTCAGGGGGTCCACGAGTCAACGACATGGGTGGAGCACTGATACGTCTCCGTCGTATCTATAATTTTTTATTGATCCATGCCAATATTCTACAACTTTCATATACTTTTGGCAACTTTTTATTCTATTTTTGGGAATAACATATTGATCCAGTGCCCAGTGCCAGTTCCTGTTTGTTGCATGTTTTTTGTTTCGCAGAAAATCCATATCAAACGAAGTCCAAATGGAATAAAAACGGACGGAGAATATTTTTGGAATATTTGTGAGATATGGGAAGAAGAATCAACGCGAGAAGGTGCTCGAGGGGGCCACGAGGCAGGGGGCGCGCTTTCCCCCCAAGGCGCGCCCCTGGCCCTCATGGGCCCCCCGTAAGGCGGTTGCTGCTCTTCTATGGCCGCAAGAAAGCTAATTTTCGGAGAAAAATCGGGGCGAAGGTTTCAATCCAATCGGAGTTACGGATCTTCGGATATATAAGAAATGGTGAAAGGGCAGAATCCCAGAGCGCAGAAACAGAGAGAGACAGAGAGACAGATCCAATCTCGGAGGGGTTCTCGGCCCTCCCATGCCATGGAGGCCAAGGACCAGAGGGGAAACCCTTCTCCCATCTAGGTAGAAGGTCAAGGAAGAAGAAGAAGAAGGGGGGCCATCTCCCCCTCTCTTCCGGTGGCGCCGGAACACCGCCGGGGCCGTCATCATCACCGCGATCTTCACCAACACCTCCGCCATCTCCACCAACATCTCCATCACCTTCCCCCTCTATCTACAGTGGTCCACTCTCCCGCAACCCTCTGTACCCTCTACTCGAACATGGTGCTTTATGCTTCATATTATTATCCAATGATGTGTTGCCATCCTATGATGTCTGAGTAGATTTTCGTTGTCCTATCGGTGATTGGTGAATTACTATGATTGATTTAATTTGCTTGTGGTTATGTTGTTGTCCTTTGGTGCCCATCATATGAGCGCGCGTGTGGATCACACCATAGGGTTAGTTGTATGTTGACAGGACTATGTATTGGAGGGCAAGAGTGAAAGAAGCTTCAACCTAGCATAGAAATTGATGCATACGGGATTGAAGCGAGACCAATATATCTTAATGCTATGGTTGGGTTTTACCTTAATGAACATTAGTAGTTGTGGATGCTTGCTGATACATCTCCGACGTATCTACTTTTCCAAACACGTTTGCCCTTGTTTTGGACTCTAACATGCATGATTTGAATGGGACTGACCCGGACTGACGGTGTTTTCAGCAGAATTGCCATGGTGTTATTTTTGTGCAGAAATAAAAGTTCTCGGAATGACCTAAAAATCAACGGAGATTATTTTTGGAATATATAAAAATACTGGAAGAAAGATCCACATCAGGGCGCCCACACCCTGACCACAAGGGTGGGGGCGCGCCCCATGCCTCGTGGGCCCCCTGACGCTCCATCGACCTCAACTCCAATTCCATATATTCGTGTTCGGGGAGAAAAAATTAGAGAGAAGGATTCATTGCGTTTTACGATACGGAGCCGCCGCCAAGCCCTAATCTCTCTCGGGAGGGGTGGTCTGGAGTCCGTTCGGGGCTCCGGAGAGGGGAATCTGTCGCCATCATCATCATCAACCTTCCTCCATCACCAATTCCATGATGCTCACCGCCGTGCGTGAGTAATTCCATCGTAGGCTTGCTGGACGGTGATGCGTTGGATGAGATTTATCATGTAATCGAGTTAGTTTTGTTAGAGTTTGATCCCTAGTATCCACTATGTTTTGAGATTGATATTGCTATGACTTTGCTATGCTTAATGCTTGTCACTATGGCCCGAGTGCCATCATTTAAGATCTGAACCTATTATGTTTTCATCAATATATGAGAGTTCTTGATCCTATCTTGCAAGTCTATAGTCACCTATTATGTGTTATGATCCGCTAACCCCGAAGTGACAATAATCGGGATACTTACCGGTGATGACCGTAGTTTGAGGAGTTCATGTATTCACTATGTGTTAATGCTTTGGTCTGGTACTCTATTAAAAGGAGGCCCTAATATCCCTTAGTTTCCAATAGGACCCCGCTGCCACGGGAGGGTAGGACAAAAGATGGCATGGAAGTTCTTTTCCATAAGCACGTATGACTATATTCGGAATACATGCCTACATTACATTGATGAACTGGAGCTAGTTCTGTGTCACCCTAGGTTATGACTGTTACATGATCGATCACATCTGGCATAATTCTCCATCACCGATCCAATGCCTACGAGCTTTTCCATATATTGTTCTTCGCGTATTTACTTTTCCGTTGCTACTATTACCATCACTACAAAACCCAAAAACATTACTTTTGCTACCGTTACCTTTTACCATCGTTACCACTACTATCATATTACTTTGCTACTAAATACGTTGCTGCAGATATTAAGTTTCCATGTGTGGTTGAATTGACAACTCAGCTGCTAATACTTGAGAATATTCCTTGGCTCCCCTTGTGTCCAATCAATAAATTTGGGTTGAATACTCTACCCTCGAAAATTGTTGCGATCCCCTATACTTGTGGGTTATCACTTGCTAATAGTTCCAATCATAAGTGCATAGAATTCCAAGTCAGGGATGACATGCTAGCAGTGGCCTCTCCCACATAAAACTTGCTATCGGTCTAGTAACATAGTCAATTGCTTAGGGACAATTTCGCAACTCCTACCACCACTTTTCCACACTCTCTATACTAACTTTGTTGCTTCTTTACCTAAAACAGCCCCTAGCTTTTATTTATGTGCTCTTTACTATCTTGCAAACCTATCCGCAAACACCTACAAAGTACTTCTAGTTTCATACTTGTTCTAGGTAAAGCAAATGTTAAGCGTACGTAGATTTGTATCGGTGGTCGATAGAACTTGAGGGAATATATGTTCTACGTTTAGCTCCTCGTTGGGTTCGACACTCTTACTTATCGAAAGAGACTACAATTGATCCCCTATACTTGTGGGTTATCAAGACCTTTTTCTGGCGCCGTTGTCGGGGAGTTATAGCGTGGGGTGAATATTCTCGTGTGTGCTTGTTTGCTTTATCACTAAGTAATTTTTATTTGCTGTTCTAAGTTGTTCTCTATCTTTAGTTATGGATATGGAACACGAAATACCAAAAACATTAGGTGTACCTGCTACTCATGGAGATGGGGAACCTCCTAAAACCCTCAATGTTGGTTATGTGAAAAATATTATGTACTACTTTGATAATCCTGAGAAAACCCCATTCAATTATGTAATGGGAGACACGTTGGATCAACGTGAATACTTTAGGGATTATCGCTTGACTTAAAAAGGGAAACTATTATGGGATCAAATTCATATGTTGCGTTGGTATGCTCGGGAACTATGCTTGAGATATGATTATGCTTGTTGCTCTAGGATGAAGGCTCCACACCTTCCCTTTTCATGCAAATTTAATGATAATGAAACCTTTACTTCTTATGCTAGAGGTATATATGATTACTGTGATGTGGAACGAATAGAAGAATTTGTTGCTTTTATGGGTGCTTATGAAATTGAATCTTTGTAAGAGTGTGAAAATTTTGATGATTCAGTTTATAGACCTGAAAATTTAGCTATCCTTAAATATTGCTATGAGAATTATGAATTCAATTCCAATATTGATGATTTTATTGAGAGAGTCTCCGCTGTCCAAGATGAGACTAATATTTTGCAGGAGTCTATGGAAGAAGAAATTTATGAAACTATGAGCTCATTGGATGAAAAAGATGAGGAGGAGAGCGAAGAACAAAAGGAGGAAGAGCGGATTGATCACCCGTTCCCACCTTCTAATGAGAGTAACTCTTTATCCCATACATTGTTTAATTTTCCTTCGTGCTTACCGAAGGATGATTGCTATGATGACTGTTATGATCCCGTTGATTCTCTTGAAATATCCCTTTTTGATGATGCTTGCTATGCTTGTGGACAAGATGCCAATATGAATTATGCTTATGGAAATGAACTTGCTATAGTTCCTTATGTTAAACATGAAATTGTTGCTATTGCACCCACGCATGATAGTCCTATTCTCTTTTTGAATTCTCCCGACTATACTATATTGGAGAAGTTTGCTCTTGTTAAGGATTATATTGATGGGTTGCGTTTTACTACTACACATGATGATTTTGATAGATATAATATGCATGTTCTTTCTGCTCCTACTTGCAATTATTATGAGAGAGGAATTACATCTCCACCTCTTTATGTTTCCAACACGAAAAAATTGCAAGAAACTATTTATACTATGTATTGGCCTTTACTTTGGGTGCATGAATTGTTCTTTTATGACATGCCTATGAATAGGAAGAGAGTTAGACTTCGTTGTTGCAAGATATATGTTACTTTGTGCTCACTACTAAATCACAGATCATTGTAACTTAAAATTGGCTTTGATATACCTTGGGATCCGGGTGGATCCATTACTTGAGCACTATATGCCTAGCTTAATGGCTTTAAAGAAAGCGCTGCCAGGGAGACAACCCGGAAGTTTTAGAGAGTCATTTATTTATGTTGAATGCTTTTATAAAGTTTAAAAACAAAAAAATAAAGAGGGGAACCCAAAACTTTTCAAAAAGAAAAGCGAAAGTGAGAAAGATAAGCATTGTTAAAATGGGAGCTAGCCTTGAACTTTGTTCATGCCCATGGAAACTTTGTGACCCTTGATTACAGAAACTTTTCAAAAAAAATAATTATCCCCTTGTACAATTCCTTTTTATTATAAAAATAATGTGCCAAGATTTGCCTTTAGGATGTTTACATTGCTTGTTGGTTTGTGCGGTGCAGGACAGAAACTTTGGCTGTAGTGTGCGATTTTACATTTTTTACTGGAACGTCAAACGGTTCTGAAACTTTTTGCACTGTCTTTCTATACACATTTTTTATTTTTTCTAATTTTTTCAGAATTTTTGTAGTAACAAAACTATGGTGAATGTTCATATTACTACAGACTGTCCTGTTTAAGACAGATTCTGTTTTTGGTGCATAGTTTGCTTGTTTTGATGAAACTATCAATTTCTATCAGTGGAATAAGCCATGGAAAAGTTATATTACAGTAGCTACAGTGCAAAAACAAAATATGAATTGGTTTTCAACAGTATTAGAGTAGTGATTTGCTTTATTATACTAACGGATCTTACCGAGTTTTCTGTTGAGTTTTGTGTGGATGAAGTGTTCGAAGATCGAGGAGGTCTCGATGTGAGGAGAAGGAGGAGAGGCAAGAGCTCAATCTTGGGGATGCCCAAGGCACCCCAAGTAATGTTGGATATATGACATAGAGGCAATAATAAAATGGTTATTATTGTATTTCCTTGTTCATGATAATTGTCTATTGTTCATGCTATAATTGTATTAACCGGAAACCGTAATACATGTGTGAATACATAGACCACAACATGTCCCTAGTAAGCCTCTAGTTGACTAGATCGTTGATCAATAGATGGTCATGGTTTCCTGAACATGGACATTGGATGTCGTTGATAACGGGATCGCATCATTAGGAGAATGATGTGATGGACAAGACCCAATCCTAAGCCTAGCACAAGATCGTATAGTTCGTCTGCTAAAGCTTTTCTAATGTCAAGTATCATTTCCTTAGACCATGAGATTGTGCAACTCCCGGATACCGTAGGAATGCTTTGGGTGTACCAAACGTCACAACGTAACTGGGTGGCTATAAAGGTGCACTATGGGTATCTCTGAAAGTGTCTGTTGGGTTGGCACGAATCGAGACTGGGATTTGTCACTCCGTGTAACAGAGAGGTATCTCTGGGCCCACTCGGTAGGACATCATCATAATGTGCACAATGTGACCAAGTAGTTGATCACGGGATGATGTGTTACGGAACGAGTAAAGAGACTTGCCGGTAACGAGATTGAATAAGGTATCGGGATACCGACGATCGAATCTCGGGCAAGTATCATACCAGTAGACAAAGGGAATTGTATATGGGATTGATTGAATCCTTGACATCATGGTTCATCCGATGAGATCATCGTGGAACATGTGGGAGCCAACATGGGTATCCAGATCCCGCTATTGGTTATTGACCAGAGAGATGTCTCGGTCATGTCTGCATGATTCCCGAGCCCGTAGGGTCTACACACTTAAGGTTCGATGACGCTAGGGTTATAGGGAAGGTATGTATGCGGTTACCGAATGTTGTTCGGAGTCCCGGATGAGATCCCGGACGTCACGAGGAATTCCGGAATGATCCGGAGGAGAAGATTGATATATTGGACGAAGGGTTTTGGAGTCCGGAAGTGTTCCGGAGGTACCGGGTGATGACCAGCATGACCGAAAGGTATTTCGGGAGCCCCGGCAAGTGTTGGGGGCTTCATGGGCCAAGGGAAGGGGGAAAACCAGCCCACAAAGGGGTTGTGCGCCCCCCTCACCTATTCCCACGTGACCAGGGGGTTTGGGGCGCCCCATCTAGGGTTCCCACCTCCTGGCTTGGGGGCCAAGTCACCCAAGGGGGAGATCCCATCTGCCCTGGCCGCCGCCCCCCCTAGGGGAAACCCTAGGGCGCCTCCCCTTGCCCTTGCCCCTATATATAGTGGAGGTTTTGGGGCTGCATAACACACGAGTCTCTCTCTCCCAAGGCGCAGCCCTACCTCTCTCCCTCCTCGTCTCCCATAGTGTTTGGCGAAGCCCTGCAGGAGTACCGCGCTCCTCCACCACCACCACCACGCCGTCGTGCTGCTACTGGACGGAGTCTTCCCCAACCTCTCCCTCTCTCCTTGCTGGATCAAGGCGCGGGAGACGTCACCGGGTTGTACGTGTGTTGAATGCAGAGGCGCCGTTGTTCGGCGCTTAGATCGGAATCGACCGCGATCTGAATCGCTGCGTGTACGACTCCACCAACAGCGTTCTTGCAACGCTTCCGCTTAGCGATCTTCAAGGGTATGAAGATGCACTCCCTCTCTCTCGTTGCTAGTATCTCCTAGATTGATCTTGGTGACACATAGGAAAATTTTAAATTATTGCTACGTTCCCGAACAAGTAAATATTCCAGGAGACTCAAGCATCTAAGCTTGAGGATAGGATGCCCCGGAAGGCATCCCATCTTTCTTCAACAAGTATCGGTATGTGTTCGGATTTGTTTCATTCATGCGATATGTGCAAATCTTGGAGCGTCTTTTGCATTTAGTTTTCACTTTTCTTTTATGCAGCATGCTGGTATGAGATAGTCTTTGGTTGATTTATAGAATGCTCATTGCACTTCATTTATATCTTGTGACGCCCCGAGACCGACGCGCCAGGTGTCTTCCGGTTATTCGCCGTCGTTGCCATGTCATTTGCTTGCGTGTTGCATCTTGCCATGTCATCATGTGCATTGCATCATCATGTTTTCAAAACTTGCATCCATGCGGGTCCCCCCCATTCTTTCCGTTGTCCGTTCTGAGCCCAAACACACTTGCACGCGCCTGCAGCACGTCCGAAATAGTATTTTATAAGTGGCCGGAAAATGTTCTCGGAATGGGATGAAAGTTGGCATGTGGTGTTGTTTTGTTGTAGGTAGGCCGCCTGCCAAGTTTCATTGCGTTCGGAGTCTGTTTGACGCCCCAACGGATAACTATAGCGACAATATAGTCGGTCAAATCATCGGACGTTTTTGGTCTCCAAAAACTGTTGCCAGACTTTCCGTCTCTTTCCTCCCTAGACCGTCTTCACAGTCCACTACCAACCGACAGGCCCAATCTAACCTCTCTCTTCAGCCCGTGAACCTCCTCGCGCGCGCGTCCGAAAGCTGTCCCGGACCCGACCCGGGCAGTCGTCACCGTTGGGTCCGGATCATCCCCAAACATCTATGAAATATCTCTGTTTTCTTAATTGGTATTTCTAACCTATAGTTTCTCAGCCATCAAATTTTAATCCGTTGATCAAATCTCTTCTCTTTTCCATATATATAGTCCACTCCTAGTCTATTTTGGACAAACCCTAAAATCTAGGGACTTGTCCCGTCGAGCCGCCGCCACCCACCTCAGGATCCCTCCGGATCCAAACCCACCAATCACCACAACCCCTCTCGATCCCCTCCATCCCGAGGCCTCCCTCGATCCACCCAACCAATCAGCTCCGCCGCATCCCCTGTTCAGTCCTCGCCGCATCCGCAGCTCCCCTGCTCCCCTCGCGCTCGGGCACACTGCCAGCCGAGTGCCCACCTCCAGACCGAGCAGGAGGCTCGATCTCGAGCTTCTCGAGCCGCCGGCGACCAGGGGCCCTCCCGTCGTGCCCCTTTTATTTCTCCTCCTTCCCTTGGTTCCTTTTCTCTCTCTCGAAGTCTCATCTCTCTCTCTATTCGTGCAACAGCAGTCCTGCCTTGACACCATGGCCATCACCCCGCTTCTTCGAGACCAGTCGTCATTGATCTGCTTCCATGCCGCCTCCCGCCAGCGACTGCAACCACCAGGATCCGCCTCGATGTCGTCCAAGCTCTGGATCAGGCTGACCTCACCCTGCTCTGTTGCCTCCCCGTCATCTTCCTCGAGCAGGAGCTCATGCCCGAGCTCCTCCGCCACCAGCAGCTCTGCGGCGCCGCCTCCCTGCCGGCCCCGACCTTGCTTCGCTGCTCCGGCGAGTCCCCGACGAGCAGACAGGTGCCCCGCACTACCCTTGCTTCCTTCTTTCCCCTGCCATCTCCCTCGCCGTCTTTTTCTTCTTCACTTCCCAGTTTTCTTCTCTGAATCCCCCTTCCTTCGTTCTTCAGGCAACAGGCGACGTCGTGGGCGCCAATCGCCAAGGCCAGCGCCCAGCCTCTGCTTCGCCTCGACCATGACCAGGCCGGGCCTCACCGTCCCTCTCCTTCTCCCTTTCGTTCTTTTCCTTTTGCTCTCCCTCCCATCTCACGCAACTCTCTGAGCTCTCTCTCTTTTTGTTCGTACAGGAGACCACCGTGGCCGCCGTTTTTCCTCGTCGCCGCCCTTCGGATCCCCGCCGGATCACCCTTCCTCCACGAGCCCTTTCTTGCCGGAGTCCTTCGCCGCTGCGACTCCCTTGAGCTATCGCGCGACGTCCCCTGCTTCGCCATCGCCTACCGCAGTCTCTGCTTCCTCTACAACGAGTAGGAGCTCGCTCATCCCGCGCCTGCTCGCCCCGCTCGCGTTGACCGCGCCCGTCTCGACCCGATCCAGCGAGCGAGCAGGCCTGCTTGGCCTCTCTTCAGCCTGGGCTTGGCCCATGGTGAGGCCACCCATGAGCGCCCTCCCCTTTTTTTCCCTGTGCACTGTTGGTCCAACAGATTCGGCCCATATAACGTTTTTTTCTCTGGACGAATTTAATCATTTATCCAAAGACTACAGTTTTGCAGAAAAGTCCTCCAACATCATGCATATTATAAGTCACCAACCATGCATCATATTAAAATAAGTTATATATGAAAGATGCTTAGAATTATGTGTAGATTAATAATATCCAACTTTCATGCATGTCTGAAATGTTTAAACTGCTGTTTGCATGTATTTGCTTAATTGCCATGCTAAAATGCTTTAATTCGTAACTAAATAACCGTAGCTCGGTTTTAAATAAACTCCATATGTAAATGGGGTAGAAAAATGCCTAGTTTAACATGGTGCACTTTTCTTGCATGTTTAAAAACTATAAAATATGGTTTAGGGCAGAACAGTACCAAATTCATATTATGCACATGAGGATTTTCTGGAATTGTGTTTGTTATTTCCGGCCTCATTTAAACTTGCCTAGATAGGTAGTTTACTTACGCTCCACCTCTTGCCATGTTAATAAACATTTAATATTGTTGGGTACATAAACAAGATCGAACTAAATAAGTCATGTGGTGTTTCGTCAGTATGCACCTCGTTGCATATTGAGCTCCACTTATTTTGTAGTTTTGTTTGTGCACTTTTCCATGCCATGCTTCATTAAACCAGACATGCATCATACTTGGTTGTGCATCATGCCATGTTGATTATGTGATGTTTGTTTACTATGTTGTTTTCTTCTTTTCGGTGTTGCTTCTTCGGGTTAGTTCTGATAACGTCGCGTTTGTGAGGATCCGTTCGAACTACGCCCGTTTGTCTTCTTCATGGACTCGTTCTTCTTCCTTGCGGGATCTCAGGCAAGATGACCATACCCTCGAAATCACTTCTATCTTTGCTTGCTAGTTGCTCGATCTATTGCTATGCCGCGATACCTACCACTTGCTATATCATGCCTCCCATATTGCCTTGTCAAGCTTCTAACCCTCCTTTCCTAGCAAACGTTGTTTGTCTATGTTACCACTTTGCTCAGCCCCTCTTATAGCGTTGCTAGTTGCAAGTGAAGATGGAGTTTGTTCCATGTTGGAACATGGTTTTGTTGGGATATCACAATATCTCTTATTTTAACTAATGCATCTATATACTTGGTAAAGGGTGGAAGGCTCGGCCTTATGCCTGGTGTTTTGTTTCACTCTTGCTGCCCTAGTTTCCGTCATACCGGTGTTATGTTCCTTGATTTTGCGTTCCTTACACGGTTGGGTGTTATGGGGACCCCTTGACAGTTCGCTTTGATTAAAACTCCTCCAGCAAGGCCCAACCTTGGTTTTACCATTTGCCTCACCACCACCTATTTTTCCCTTGGGAGTCGCTCTCCCGAGGGTCATCTTTATTTTAACCCCCCCCGGGCCAGTGCTTGTCTAAGTTTGGTCCGAGCTAGAGCCCCTTGCAGCGCCACCTCGGGGAAACTTGAGGGCTGGTTTTAGTTGTACGGATTGCTCATCCGGTGTTGCCCTGAGAACGAGATATGTGCAGCTCCTATCGGGATGTCGGCCCATCGGGCGGTCTTGTTGGTCTTGTTTTACCATTGTCGAAATGTCTTGTAACCGGGATTCCGAGTCTGATCGGGTCTTCCTGGGAGAAGGAATATCCTTAGTTGACCGTGAGAGCTTGTGATGGGCTAAGTTGGGACACCCCTGCAGGGTTTTGAACTTTCGAAAGCCATGCCCGCGGTTATGGGCAGATGGGAATTTGTTAGTATCCGGTTGTAGAGAACTTGACACTTAACTTGTTTAAAATGAATCAACCGCGTGTGTAACCGTGATGGTCTCTTTTCGGCGGAGTCCGGGAAGTGAACACGGTTTTGGAGTTATGTTTGTGCGTAAGTAGTTTCAGGATCACTTCTAGTTCACGACCGTTGCATCGCTTCTCTTCTCACTCTTATTTGCGTATGTTAGCCACCATATATGCTAGTGCTTGCTGCAGCTCTACTTCGCTACCCTTTCCTACCCATAAGCTTAAATAGTCTTGATCTCGCGAGTGTGAGATTGCTGAGTCCCCGTGGCTCACAGATACTTCCAAACAGTTGCTGGTGCCGATGATGTCAGTGCAGATGATGCAACTGAGCTCAAGTGGGAGCTCGATGAAGATCGTGTTCATTGTGTTGTTTCGTTTTCCTTTAGATCAGTAGTGGAGCCCAGTTGGGGCGATCGGGGATCTAGCATTTGGGGTTGTCTTCTTTTATTTTGGTTCCGTAGTCGGACCTTGATTGTATTCTGGATGATGTATGTTTAACTTGTATTTGTGTGAAGTGGTGACTGTAAGCCAACTCTTTATCCCTTTCTATTCAGTACATGGGATTGTGTGAAGATTACCCCTCTTGCGACATGCCTACTATGCGGCTATGCCTCTAAGTCGTGCCCCGACACGTGGGAGATATAGCCGCATTGTGGGTGTTACATATCTTTTGAGTATGGCTTTATAGAATGCTTCATGTGCTTCACTTATATCTTTTGAAGTTTGGATTGCCTGTTTCTCTTCACATAGAAAACCGCCATTTATAGAATGCTCTTTTGCTTCACTTATATTTGTTAGAGCGTGGGCATATCTTTTGTAGAAAGAATTAAACTCTCTTGCTTCACTTATATCTATTTAGAGGGATGACAGGAATTGGTCATTCACATGGTTAGTCATAAAATCCTACATAAAACTTGTAGATCACTGAATATGATATGTTTGATTCCTTGCAATAGTTTTGCGATATAAAGATGGTGATATTAGAGTCATGCTAGTGGGTAGTTGTGGATTGTAGAAATACTTGTGTTGAAGTTTGTGATTCCCGTAGCATGCACGTATGGTGAACCGTTATGTAACAAAGTTGGAGCATGAGGTATTTATTGATTGTCTTCCTTATGAGTGGCGATCGGGGACGAGCGATGGTCTTTTCCTACCAATCTATCCCCCTAGGAGCATGCACGTAGTACTTTGTTTCGACGACTAATAGATTTTTGCAATAAGTATGTGAGTTCTTTATGACTAATGTTGAGTCCATGGATTATACGCACTCTCACCCTTCCATCATTGCTAGCCTCTTCGGTACCGTGCATTACCCTTTCTCACCTCGAGAGTTGGTGCAAACTTCGCCAATGCATCCAAACCCCGTGATACGATACTCTCTATCACACATAAACCTCCTTATATCTTCCTCAAAACAGCCACCATACCTACCTATCATGGCATTTCCATAGCCATTCCGAGATATATTGCCATGCAACTTCCATCATCATCATATACATGACTTGAGCATTCATTGTCATATTGCTTTGCATGATCGTAAGATAGCTAGCATGATGTTTTCATGGCTTGTCCGTTTTTGATGTCATTGCTACGCTAGATCATTACACATCCCGGTACACCGCCGGAGGCATTCATATAGAGTCATATCTTTGTTCTAGTATTGAGTTGTAAGTAAATAAAATTGTGATGATCATCATTATTAGAGCATTGCCCCATGAAAAAAAAAAGAAAAAAAGAGAGGCTAAAGAAGACTAAATAAAAAAGGGGGCCAAGAAGCCCGCAAAAAAGTAAAAAAGAGGGGGCAATGTTACTATCCTTTTACCACACTTGTGCTTCAAAGTAGCACCATGTTCTTCATATAGAGAGTCTCTTGAGTTATCACTTTCACATACTAGTGGGAATTTTCATTATAGAACTTGGCTTGTATATTCCAATGATGGGCTTCCTCAAATGCCCTAGGTCTTCATGAGCAAGCAAGTTGGATGCACACCCACTTAGTTTTCAGTTTGAGCTTTCATACACTTATAGCTCTTAGTGCATCCGTTGTATGGCAATCCCTACTCCTCGCATTGACATCAATTGATGGGCATCTCCATAGCCCATTGATTAGCCGCGTCGATGTGAGAATTTCTTCCTTTTTGTCTTCTCCACTCAACCTCCATCATCATATTCTATTCCACCTATATTGCTATGTCCATGGCTCACGCTCATGTATTGCGTGAAAAGTTGAAAAGGTTTGAGAACATCAAAAGCATGAAACAATTGCTTGGCTTGTCATCGGGGTTGTGCATGATTTGAATATTTTGTGTGGTGAAGATGGAGCATAGCCAGACTATATGATTTTGTAGGGATAACTTTCTTTGGCCATCTTATTTTGAAAAGACATGATTGCTTTATTAATATGCTTCAAGTATTATTATCTTAATGTCAAATGATAGACTATTGCTTTGAATCACTCGTGTCTTAATATTCATGCCATGATTAGATTACATGATCAAGATTATGCAAGGTAGCATTCCACATCAAAAATTATCCTTTTTATCATTTACCTACTCGAGGACGAGCAAGAATTAAGCTTGGGGATGCTGATACGTCTCTGTCGTATCTATAATTTTTTATTGTTCCATGCCAATATTCTACAACTTTCATATACTTTTGGCAACTTTTTATACTATTTTTGGGACTAACATATTGATCTAGTGCCCAGTGCCAGTTCCTGTTTGTTGCATTTTTTTGTTTCGCAGAAAATCCATATCAAAAGAAGTCCAAATGGAATAAAAACGGATGGAGAATATTTTTGGAATATTTGTGAGATATGAGAAGAAGAATCAACGCGAGAAGGTGCCCGGGGGGGCCATGAGGCAGGGGGACGCGCCTTCCCCCTGGGCGCGCCCCTGACCCTCGTGCCCCCCTCCCCCCCCCCTCGTAAGGTGGTTGCTGCTCTTATTTGTCCGCAAGAAAGCTAATTTTCGGAGAAAAATCGGGGCGAAGGTTTCAATCCAATCGGAGTTACGGATCTCCGGATATATAAGAAACAGTGAAAGGGCAGAATCCCAGAGCACAGAAACAGAGAGAGACAGAGAGACAGATCCAATCTCGGAGGGGCTCTCGGCCCTCCCATGCCATGGAGGCTAAGGACCAGAGGGGAAACCCTTCTCCCATCTAGGGAGAAGGTCAAGCAAGAAGAAGAAGGGGGCCCCTCTCCCCCTCTCTTCTGGTGGCGCCGGAACGCCGCCGGGGCCATCATCATCACCGCGATCTTCACCAACACCTCCGCCATCTCCACCAACATCTCCATCACCTTCCCCCTCTATCTACAGTGGTCCACTCTCCCGCAACCCTCTGTACCCTCTACTCGAACATGGTGCTTTATGCTTCATATTATTATCCAATGATGTGTTGCCATCCTATGATGTCTGAGTAGATTTTCGTTGTCCTATCGGTGATTGGTGAATTACTATGATTGATTTAATTTGCTTGTGGTTATGTTGTTGTCCTTTGGTGCCCATCATATGAGCGCACGTGTGGATCACACCATAGGGTTAGTTGTATGTTGATAGGACTATGTATTGGAGGGCAAGAGTGACAGAAGCTTCAACCTAGCATAGAAATTGATGCATACGGGATTGAAGCGGGACCAATATATCTTAATGCTATTGTTAGGTTTTACCTTAATGAACATTAGTAGTTGCAGATGCTTGCTGATACGTCTCCGACGTATCTACTTTTCCAAACACTTTTGCCTTTGTTTTGGACTCTAACTTGCATGATTTGAATGGAACTAACCCGGACTGACGCTGTTTTCAGCAGAATTGCCATGGTGTTATTTTTGTGCAGAAATAAAAGTTCTCGGAATGACCTGAAAATCAACAGAGATTATTTTTGGAATATATAAAAAATACTGGAAGAAAGATCCACCTTAGGGGGCCCACACCCTGACCACAAGGGTGGGGGCGCGCCCTACCCCCTAGGCGCACCCCATGCCTCGTGGGCCCCTTGACGCTCCACCGACCTCAACTCTAACTCCATATATTCGTGTTCGGGGAGAAAAAATCAGAGAGAAGGATTCATCACGTTTGACGATACGGAGCCGCCGCCAACCCCTAATCTCTCTCGGGAGGGCTGGTCTGGAGTCCGCACGGGGCTCCGGAGAGGGGAATTCGTCGCCATCATCATCAACAACCTTCCTCCATCACCAATTCCATGATGCTCACCACCGTGCGTGAGTAATTCCATCATAGGCTTGCTGGACGGTGATGGGTTGGATGAGATTTATCATGTAATCGAGTTAGTTTTGTTACGGTTTGATCCCTAGTATCCACTATGTTCTGAGATTGATGTTGCTATGACTTTGCTATGCTTAATGCTTGTCACTAGGGCCCGAGTGCCATTATTTCAGATCTGAACCTATTATGTTTTCATCAATATATGAGAGTTCTTGATCCTATCTTGCAAGTCCATAGTCACCTATTATGTGTTATGATCCGCTAACCCCGAAGTGACAATAATCGGGATACTTACGGGTGATGACCATAGTTTGAGGAGTTCATGTATTCACTATGTGTTAATGCTATGGTCCGGTACTCTATTAAAAGGTGGCCTTAATATCCCTTAGTTTCCAATAGGACCCCGCTTCCACGGGAGGGCAGGACAAAAGATGTCATGCAAGTTCTTTTCCATAAGCACGTATGACTATATTCAGAATACATGCCTACATTACATTGATGAACTGGAGCTAGTTCTGTGTCACCCTAGGTTATGACTGTTACATGATCGATCGCATCTGGCATAATTCTCCATCACCGATCTAATGCCTACGAGCTTTTCCATATATTGTTCTTCGCTTATTTACTTTTCCGTTGCTACTGTTACCATCACTACAAAACCCAAAAACATTACTTTTGCTACCGTTACCTTTTACCATCGTTACCACTACTATCATATTAGTTTGCTACTAAATACCTTGCTGCAGATATTAAGTTTCCAGGTGTGGTTGAATTGACAACTCAGCTGCTAATACTTGAGAATATTCCTTGGCTCCCCTTGTGTCCAATCTATAAATTTGGGTTGAATACTCTACCCTCGAGAACTGTTGCAATCCCCTATACTTGTGGGTTATCACTTGCTAATAGTTCCAATCATAAGTGCATAGAATTCCAAGTCAGGGATGACATGCTAGCAGTGGCCTCTCCCACATAAAACTTGCTATCGGTCTAGTAACATAGTCAATTGCTTAGGGACAATTTCGAACTCCTACCACCACTTTTCCACACTCGCTATACTAAATTTATTGCTTCTTTACCTAAAACAGCCCCTAGCTTTTATTTACGTGCTATTTACTATCTTGCAAACCTATCCAAAAACACCTACAAAGTACTTCTAGTTTCATACTTGTTCTAGGTAAAGCAAATGTTAAGCGTACGTAGAGTTGTATCAGTGGTCGATAGAACTTGAGGGAATATTTGTTCTACCTTTAGCTCCTCGTTGGGTTCGACACTCTTACTTATCGAAAGAGGCTACAATTGATCCCCTATACTTGTGGGTTATCAAGCACCCTCCTGGGGGGTAGGGCGCGCCCTCCACCCTTGTGGTTGGCTCGGGACTCTTCTGGCCCAACTCTTTTGCTTCGGGGGCTTCTTATGTTCCATAAAATATCACCATAAATTTTCAGCTCGTTTGGACTCCTTTGATATTCCTTTTCTGTAAAACTCAAAAATAAGGGAAAAAACAGAAACTGGCACTGGGCTCTAGGTTAATAGGTTAGTCCCAAAAATCATATAAAATAGCATATAAATGCATATAAAACATCCAAGATGGATAATATAATAGCATGGAACAATCAAAAATTATAGATACGTTGGAGACGTATCAAGCATCCCCAAGCTTAATTCCTGCTCGTCCTCGAGTAGGTAAATGATAAAAACATATTTTTTGATGTGGAGTGCTATCAAGTACACATGTTTGATCAATAATAATTTTAATCACTTTTTCTAGCATCATTATATATCATAATAGTAGTTCATATCACAAAGCTTCTCACGATCAAGTACCAAGCTATTCACATGTTGAAGCATACATCATAAACTTTCTTGAAAACTAATAAACTATGTTCTCGGTCATCAAACAATTGCAATTCATCTTATTTTCAGGAAGGGTCTATGTAAGAGCTTTGATTTAGCAAATCCCTCATACTCAACTATCATATAGTCTTCCATGATTGCTACCACTCAAAGCATATTTTTAGAACAAATAGCATCCATTGGACACAAAGAAAGATAGGGGCTTAATGTTTCGCCTCCCAACTTATTTATCATATAGATAATTGTCAACAATAATAATTCATGATCAAATATATTTGAATGGCCATATATTCTTAGATCTTTCCCCATCACATGATGCTTGCCAACTAAAGAGTAGGTTGGAATGAGAAGGAATACTACTGACTCTTGCATAAAAGTAAAAGATAGGCCCTTCGCAGAGGGAAGCAGGGATTTGCAGAGGTGCCATAGCTCAAAGCTTTTAAAACAGAGATGAAAATAATTTTGAGAGGTATGCTTTCATTGTCAACATAGCAACCAAGAGTTCTCACTATCTTCCATGCTAGACACATTATAGGAGGTTCCCAAACAAAATGGTAAAAAATTTACTCCCCCACCACCAACAAGCACATTCCACGGCTGGTCCGAAACAATGGGTACCGTCCAACTATCAACAATCCTGGGGGAGTTTTGTTTGCAATTAAATTTTGATTTGATTTGAGCATGGAACTGGGCATCCCGGTAACCATCCATTTTCTCGTGAATGATGAGCGAAGTCCACTCAACGTGAGAATAACCCACCTAGCATGGAAGATACTGATAGCCCCTAGTCGCTATATGAGCGATTCAGGCATACAAAACATATTATCATTTGAAGGTTTAGAGTTTGGCACATGCAAATTTACTTGGAACGACAGGTAAATACCGCATATAGGTAGATTTGGTGGACACTCATGGAAGAAACTTGGTTCAAGGGTTTTTGGATGCACAAGTAGTATCTCTACTTAGTACAGAAATTTTGGCTAGCAAAAGATTCTAAAAAGCAAGCACCACATGTCGGAGGATCCATAACAATATAAATTCTATACAAATATACCCAAACATAACTCATTAAGTTGTCTTGCTTGTCCAACTTCAACTAATTTGATCAAGCTTGAAAATAATTAATGGGGCTCACAATCATTGAAGATGTCCAAGATAGTATATTTATATGTGAAATCTCTCTTCCTTCAATATTCTTTCATGAATTGTTCAAGTGACCAATACTATGTTTGCTAACTTTCAATAAATTTACCACCTCCACTTATTAAATGTGAAGTCATTACTCCCCATGGTATAAGCATATGAAACATATACAAATTCAGATTTATGATATTCAATTCATTCAACCATTTACTCATGGGATATAAGTGAAGCACGAGAGTAAATGACAAAGTACTCCAAAAAGATATAAGTGAAGATCAATGAGTAGTCAAATAATTATTTAGCTATGTGAAGACTCTCTCTCATTTAAGTATTTCAGATCTTAATATTTTATTCAAACAGCAAGCAAATCCTAATAAAATAAAATGACGCTCCAAGCAAAACACATATCATGTGGTGAATAAAAATATAGCCCCAAGTAAAGTTACCGATGAACGAAGACGAAAGAGGGGATGCCATCCGGGGCATCCCCAAGATTAGGCTCTTGGTTGTCCTTGAATATTATCTTGGGGTGCCTTGGGCATCCCCAAGCTTAGACTCTTGCCACTCCTTATTCCGTAGTCCATTGAAACTTCACCCAAAACTTGAAAACTTCACAACACAAAACTCAACAGAAAATCTCATAAGCTCCGTTAGTATAAGAAAATAGATCACCACTTTTGGCACTCTTGTGAACTCATTCTTTATTTATATTGGTGTAATATCTACTGTATTCCAACTTCTCCATGGTTCATACCCTCCGATACTACTCATAGATTCATCAAAATAAGCAAACAACACATAGAAAACAGAATCTGTCAAAAATAGAACAATCTGTAGCAATCTGTAACTTTCGAAGACCGTAACTCCAAAAATTCTGAAAAATTAGGACAACCTGAGAAATTTGTTTAATAATCTTCTGCAAAAAGAATCAGTATTTTATCACGCTTTTGTTAAAAATGAGAATTGTTTTCCTAAGCACAAAAGTTTCTGTTTTTCAGCAAGATCAAATCAACTATCACCATAGATCATCCCAAAGGTCTTACTTGGCACTTTATTGAAACAAAATCTATAAAACATGATTACTACAGTAGCATAATCATGTGAACACACAAAAACAGTAGGAAAAAATATTGGGTTGTCTCCCAATAAGCGATTTTCTTTAATGCCTTTTTAGCTAGGCGTGACGAATTCAATGATGCTCACATAAAAGATAAGAATTGAAACATAGCGGGAGCATCATGAAGCATATGAATAGCACATTTAATTCTAACCCACTTCCTATGCATAGGGAGTTTGTGAGCAAACAACTTATGGGAATAAGAATCAACTAGCATAGGAAGGTGAAACAAGCAAAACTTCAAGATTTTCAACACATAGAAAGGAAACTTGATATTATTGCAAAATGTACAAGCATATGTTCCTCTCTCATAATAATATTCAGTAGCATCATGAATGAATTCAACGATATAACCATCACATAAAGCATTATTTTCACGATGCACAAGCATAGAAATTTTACTACTCTCCACATAAGCAAAATTCTTCTCATTCATAATAGTGGGAACAAACTCAACAAAATAACTATCATGTGAGACATAATCGAATTGAAAATTAAAATCATGATGAAAAGTTTCATGGTTATCATTATTCTTTATAGCATACAAGTCATCACAATAATCATCATAGATAGCAACTTTGTCCCCATAATCAATTGGAACCTCTTCCGAAATAGTGGATTCATCACTAAATAAAGTCATGACCTCTCCAAATCCACTTCCATAAATATTATAAGAGTCAACACCCTCCAAAATAATGGGATCATTACCTAGAGTTGACACTCTTCCAAACCAACTTTCATCAATATAATCACCATAAAAAGAAGGCATGCTATCATCATAATAAATTTGCTCATCAAAACTTGGGGGACAAAAAATATCATCTTCATCAAACATAGCATCCCCAAGCTTATGGCTATGCATATCATTAGCATTATGGATATTCAAAGAATTCATACTAACAACATTGCAATCATGCTCATCATTCAAAGATTTAGTGCCAAATATTTTAATGCATTCTTCTTATAACACTTTGGCACAATTATCGGGATCCTTATTTTCACGAAAGACATTAAAAAGATGAAGCATATGAGGCAACCTCAATTCAGTTTTTTTAGTTTTCATTTATGGACTAAACTAGTGATAAAACAAGAAATTAAAAGATTCGATTGCAAGATCTAAAGATATACCTTCAAGCACTAACCTCCCCAGCAACGGTGCTAGAAAAGAGCTTGATGTCTACTACACAACCTTCTTCTTGTAGACTCATGTTGGGCCTCCGAGCGCAAAGTTTTGTAGGGCAGTAGCAAATTTCCCTCAAGTGGATGACCTAAGGTTTATCAATCCGTGGGAGGCGTAGGACGAAGATGGTCTCTCTCAAACAACCCTGCAACCAAATAACAAAGAGTCTCTTGTGTTCCGAACACACCCAATACAATGGTAAATTGTATAGGTGCACTAGTTCGGTGAAGAAATGGTGATACAAGTGCAATATGGATGGTAGATATAGGTTTTTGTAATCTGAAAATATAAAAACAGCAAGGTAACCAGTAACAAAAGTGAGCGAAAACGGTATTGCAATGCTTAGAAACAAGGCCTAGGGTTCATACTTTCACTAGTGCAAGTTCTCTCAACAATGATAAAATAATTAGATCATATGGCAATCCCTCAGCGTGCGACAACAGTCACTCCAAAGTTCCTATCACGGAGAACATAAGATGAAATTGCTTGTAGGGTACGAAACCACCTCAAAGTTATTCTTTCTGATCAATCCATTGAGCTATTCCTATAAGTGTCACAAACAGCCCTAGAGTTCATAGTAAAATAACACCATATGATACACATCAATCAACCCTAATGTCACCACAAGTATCCATGGGTCAATTATACGATATACATTAAACAACTTTAGAATCATAATATTCAATCCAACATAAAGAACCTCAAAGAGTGCCCCAAGATTCCTACCGGAGAAACAAGGACGAAAACGCGCATCAACCCCTATGCATAGATTACCCCAATGTCACCTCGGGAATCCGTGAGTTGAGTGCTAAAACATACATCAAGTGAATCAATAGAATACCCCATTGTCACCACGGGTATCCCACGCAGGACATACATCAAGTGTTCTCAAATCCATAATAGTATTCAATCCGATAATAGTGAAACCTCAAAGGTAAAACTCAACTCATCACAAGAAGATAGAGGGGGAGCACACCCTCAGCCCCGAGAATGAACTACTCCCTCCTCGTCATGGAGAGCACTGTGATGATGAAGATGGCCTCCAGTGACGGTTTCCTCCTCCGGCAGGGTGCCGGAACGGGCTCCCGATTAGTTTTTCGTGGCTACAGAGGCTTGCTGCGGCAGAACTCCTGATCTAGGTTTATTTCTGGGGGTTTCTATATTTATAGGAATTTTTGGTGTCGGAAACAAGTCAGGGGAGTCCACGAGTCAACGACAAGGGTGGAGCACCCTCCCGGGGGGTAGGGCGCGCCCTCCACCCTTGTGGTTGGCTCGGGACTCTTCTGGCCCAACTCTTTTGCTTCGGGGGCTTCTTCTAGTCCATAAAAATCACCATAAATTTTCAACTCGTCTGGACTCCGTTTGATATTCCTTTTCTGTAAAACTCAAAAACTAGGAAAAAACAAAAACTGGCACTGGGTCTAGGTTAATAGGTTAGTCACAAAATTCATATAAAATATCATATAAATGCATATAAAACATCCAAGATGGATAATATAATATAATAGCATGGAACAATCAAAAATTGTAGATACGTTGGAGACGTATCAACCCTACAGGTTCGAGAACTATGTAGACATGACCGAGACACCTCTCCGGTCAATAACCAATAACGGAACCTGGATGTTCATATTGGCTCCTACATATTCTACGGAGACCTTTAACGGTCGAACTGTTATGACAACATACGTTATTCCACTTTGTCACCGGTATGTTACTTGCCCGAAATTCGATCGTCAGTATCTACATACCTAGTTCAATCTCGTTACCCGGCAAGTCTCTTTACTCGTTCCGTAATACATCATCCCGCATCTAACTCCTTAGTCACTTTACTTGCAAGGCTTCTTGTGATGTGCATTACCGAAGGGCCCAGAGATACCTCTCCGATACTCGGAGTGACAAATCCTAATCTCGATCTATGCCAACCCAACAAACACCTTCGGAGATACCTGTAGAGCATCTTTATAATCACCGAGTTACGTTGTGACGTTTGATAGCACACACGGTATTCCTCCGATATCCAGGAGTTGCATAATCTCATAGTCGAAGGAATATGTATTTGACATGAAGAAAGCAAAAGCAATAAAACTGAACGATCAATATGCTAAGCTAACGGATGGGTCATTTCCATCACATCATTCTCCTAATGATGTGATCCCGTTATCAAATGACAACTCATGTCCATGGTTAGAAAACATTAACCATATTTGATTAACGAGCTAGTCAAGTAGAGGCTCACTAGGGACACAGTGTTAGTCTATGTATTCACACATCTATTAAGGTTTTCGATCAATACAATTCTAGCATGAATAATAAACATTTATCATGAATAAGGAAATATAAAATAACAACTTTATTATTGCCTCTAGGGCATATTTCCTTCACAAACTATCGGGCGGCCCGGTTGGACGACGACAATGCCATCGCCACCATTTTGACCTTGGACCTCACGTCCACCGATGATGGACAGGTCGCGGACTCCTCCGAGGAAGAATAGGGCAAGAGGGGGAGGTCCTTGTGTCTCATGTGGGCTAGTCTGTCTCCTGTGTTCTACTCTTTCTTGCTAGAGACCACAGCTTCACTCACGGGTCTTACCGCCGCAGTTCATGGAGACGGGAGATGGAGGAGGTGGTCGCCGACGTGGAATAGAAAGGAAGTGGATGACAACCGGTCGCCGCCGTAGGATAGGTTTAGGGTTGGGATTTTTTTGGTTCTAAATGTTCAAAATGTAATGAAAATCTGGTGTGTTTGCTGAATCTCGTCCGGTTTATATGAAAATCTGTCATATTTGCACGAATTTCATCCATTTGTTGAAATGGTGTTTTAAATGTATGCAGACATCGTTGAATGACTGGCTCCTACATTCATGTCCGCGGACTAGCCCCATGTTCATGGACTTTGCGGGCGCATCTCCAACGCCGACCCGCAAACCTCCCGCAACCGTTCGGACCACGGAAGTCATCCAATGCGGTCCTTTATCGGCCCGCGGCGCGGCCCGGATGCGTTTTCTCCCGCAAACCGCAAATAAACATGGGGGGGCTTTGCGGGAGTCCGGACCGCTGTCACGCCCGCTTCTGACCGCCCTGGCCCATCAAAATCACTCCTCCCTTGCCCGTGCGCGTTCCCACCCGGCGCTAGCTGCCCGCATTCATGCCAGTGTAGAGCGCCTCGCTCCACATTTAAGGCAGCTCAGGGCGGACGCGACCTCTCACTGCCTCTGCCATTGAAGCGACGTGTGAGCCGAGGGCGCCACCCGCTGCACGCCTGGCTGAACATGCCTCCTCGCCGCATTCAAACGCCTCCATTAAACCCGCGTGGAAACTGAGAAACCTACTCCGACCACACGTCCTTTCAGAAATGGGCAGGAAAAACAGTTCTCCGGCATGAAAGCCAGCTGGGTGGCCTGCCGAGCCCAGCGGATACGAGCGAGGCAGCTCGCTGCTCTACCTCTCTCGCCTAGCCCGACGGAGCAAGTTGCCGCCCGAAGCCGGCTCATGGAGGAGTGACGAGTTGCTCCATCCCGGCACGATGGGGAGCACGCCGGCACGGGCATCGTCACCTCCAGTGCCTGCAACCGCGCCACCCGCCGTCAACGCGCGCGTACCCGTGCCATGCACGCAAAGAAAGAAGCCGGTTGCGGGGATGTCGACCAGCATGCCTGTGCCCGCCGTCATCAATGAGAAGAAGTGGAACACGGTAGGCCGCCGCCGCTTTTATCCCATGAAGGCCACCGTCGATGTATCGTCGGCTTGTACGGGTCACCTGTCTGGTCTTTATCTCAGACCATCATGGGCGCGCCGTGTGGGCTCCACGGAAGCACCTTCCCCTTCGGTTGAAGCACCCTCTTTCGCCACTCTGATGAACGATGTAGCTGGACATAGGAAAGATACGGTGGAAGAAGATGCCTCCGGGACTTCGGCAGTCTGGTTAGCGGGCTGCCGGACATGGGGAAGAGAAAGGGATCTGCCGCGGACGGACGTAGACTAGTGTAGTGTATATGTGCCGTGCCAGTGGAGCTCCGCACGACTGTACATGCACATAATTTTACCCTTTTAGTTTAAATATGTCCAAAATATAACCATTTTCATCCTATTTATATGAAATCCGGTCAAGTTTGCATGAACTTCATCCAGTTTGTTAAAAAAAATGAAAATGTATGCGGCCAGCGTTGGATGACGGCTTTTGTGTCTGCGGACTGATTCCCTGTCCACGCATGAATGCATGAGAAAATTTGCGGGCTGCCCGTTGGTGCAATAACACGGCATAGTCTCCCAAGATATACGCGGCACAATGCGCGGCGTGCCCAGCCACACAAATCAACGAGTGGCGTGATCCTGCCGTATCAAGCTCCGAGATGGGAGGCAACGACGACGAGCCTGGGCGAAAAACGGTTGGTCCCTGGTCCATAACGGGAACGGCTGATCCACTCGGGAGATGCAAACGATAGTTTTTCGAGATGCGCTCCATTTCGCGGGCATCACAAAAATCATTTCAAACACCATGTTGCGTTACGTCGCGGTGCTTCCTGTCTCCAGATGGCTCGACGAGATAACCAAGGAGGCTACGGCTGGTTCTGCCTCGCAATGATTGACGGCGAGAGCAAATGAAGAAAAGAGACTGCGTACGAACGTTACACGCGCAAATGATACGGCCACGAACATAGCACACAGACCTCAGCGTGAACACGGCATAGTTCTCCCAAGACGTACGTGAACGCGGCATAATGCCTAGTATATGCTGAGCTCATATCTCCACTAATAATCAACTAACTAATTAACGAGAGCTGGGATCAAGTACATCACAACATCACCAGCTAACATAAGAAACCGCAAATGTAATAGTACTAGATCGTTCCTCTACCTCTATGGATTGAGAGAGAGAGAGAGAGAGAGAGAGAGAGAGAGAGAGAGAGAGAGAGA
>NC_057809.1:413073091-413097365 GCF_018294505.1 Triticum aestivum | reverse complement strand
AGCGGCCAAGCCAATGGCCACGCGCACCACCGCCCACGGCGCCACCGGGGACGACGAGGTGGCGGAGGCGGCGGGGACCGCGCTCCGCCACCGCCACGGCCACGCGGGCAAGGGCGCGGGGGAGGCCGCCAATGGCGGCGCCAGCCCCGAGGACGCCTCGGTGGAGCAGGTGTTTGCGGACAAGGCGGTGCCGTCGTGGAGGGAGCAGCTCACGGTCCGGGCCTTGGTCGTCAGCGCGCTGCTCGCCGTCATGTTCAGCGTCATCGTCATGAAGCTCAACCTCACCACGGGGATCATCCCCTCGCTCAACGTCTCCGCGGGGCTGCTCGGCTTCTTCTTCGTCCGCCTCTGGACCAACGCCTTCGAGCGGATGGGCCTCGTCGGCCACCCCTTCACCCGCCAGGAGAACACCGTCATCCAGACATGCGTCGTCTCCGCCTACGGCATCGCCTTCAGCGGTCGGTAACCTCCCCCAACCTTCCACTACGCTCGGTTACAGTTACAATTAGTACAATTGAAGCGTGCTACTAGGAACATTGGGTTTTGCGAATGTCAAGTTTCAGCGTCGGCTTTGCTTCAACGCCTCAATTTCGTGCTCTTACCTTCGTATGAAAAGTTTTATCTGACATAAATTGACCAGTAGACGAATCCATTTCCTTCGTGCGTGTATGTCGATAGCTTTGGGATTCGTCGTAATCTGGGCTATGGGGGATAAGGAGGAGCACGATGCAGATCTGGGCTCAGGAGCTAGAGGTGGGCATAACGTTTTTGCACTAGTGGGTTGGTGGCTTGGGGCATCAGGGAATCCGTTGTTTCTTTTGCCCCCAAAGGAAAAATACGAACCAGTCGCATTCAAATCCTCCAAAGTGGGTTTATGATGAGAGCAACGATAGGGAAAGCACAACACAAGAAACTTCTTGGATTCGGACTTGTGGTTTGATAGGTGTGTTAGGTGGACTGCAGTGTGCCTTTTGTTCTCCTAATCTTCCGAAATAGCTGTTGGAGACGATGGTCCTTGCGTGCACCTGACTGAATTGTGAAGTATCACGAAATTAGGGACCATTTTTGGTTGGTTCATTATAGGTGAATGAGTGAAGGAACTAGGTGCAATGGTCAACAACATCTTTTGAAGTTTTGGCGCTGGTGATAAGGATGGAGAGGCAAATTACAGCTAGTGTTGAGGACAAGCTGAAAATGGTGGAGCGTGCTTGCTTTCACTTCTCACCTTAAAATAGATAGATGCACGGCTCATTGTTTTCTAGTATTTATTTATCTATGATAGACATGACGCATGCATGTGAAGCATTGAGTCCACATGAACATAAACAACTAGTATGGTCTGTGGGTTTATTTTGGAACCATGTTACATGTACGTTCAAGCTTATATGGGAATACTTTCATGTGATAGTCACTGATGTCATACAGAGAGCGCCGCAACAGTGCACATACGTCGCTGATTTGAAAATTGACAGCAAATGTCCTTTGTTTATAAGTTGGTCTATGTGGAAATTCTTATCAGCAGCCTTACATTTTTTTTGCATATGTTCCTGTTTCTCTTGCAACTGCACCAGCAGGAATTTCCAGGATGGTGAGCAATGATTAACTGATTATCTATGTTTCGAATTGGTCATGGGATGATTCGCAAAAATATGTGATCATAGGATGAGGGCATCATTCGATGCATGAAATCAACTGCTTGATTAATTTCTGTACTTGTGGATAGCACACAGCACATAACCCTTTTTACCTTTGCTGATCGATCTGCCTGCCTTGTGAAACTGTACTCGCTAGTATGTCATTTTGCACGAACAAATAAATTTGGCTAATTGACATGTTGATATGCTTATTTGTTACGATTGGTTCAGGTGGGTTTGGCAGTTATCTATTCGGAATGAGTGACACAATAGCTAAGCAAGCAACGGAGGCTAATGATCCTTGGAACATCAAGGAACCTCACCTTGGATGGATGATAGGCTTTCTTTTCCTCGTCAGCTTTATTGGGATTTTTGCACTTGTGCCCATGAGAAAAGTAAGACCTTCAACATGTTTCTCCCTTTGTTCTTACTAAATAACTGTATACAAGCAAACTTTGTTCTCATCAGCTGAGTTGCGCTTCCAGATCATGATTGTCGACTACAAGTTGACCTATCCAAGTGGCACAGCAACTGCTTATCTCATCAATGGTTTTCACACACCTGAGGGCGCCAAGCTTGCAAAGTATGTTGATACAGTTCTGTTCTCTACTGCTTATACAAGTGCCAAAAAACTTTGCTGACAGCAGTGACCATCTTATTTCAGGAAGCAAGTGAAGATACTGGGCAGGTACTTTATGGTGAGCTTTTTCTGGGGCTTTTTCCAATGGTTCTTCAGTGGTGGCGATGACTGCGGTTTCAAGAACTTCCCAACATTAGGCCTTGAAGCTTACAAGAATAGGTCAGTGATGGCATTATCTTGGTTCTGCTGACAGCATTGATTATGATTTGTCCAATATCTGGGAACAACTTAACTAATATATCTACAGAAACGTCTATATCTTGCTACACTATGTTTTTCTTCTATATCATGGTGGAAAATATTTATGCTTATGTACCTGCTGCAAGATAATGTCTAGTGTCTGAACATTTGCTTACCGTAGTTCCAAGGCAGTCTCCTATACTGAACCTAACTTATTGTCTTCCAGGTTTTACTTTGATTTCTCTCCTACATATATTGGGGTTGGCATGATCTGCCCACACATCGTGAATGTGTCTGTTATGCTAGGAGGTATCATCTCGTGGGGTATAATGTGGCCCCTCATTGGCAAGAAAAAGGGGAGTTGGTACCCTGCTTCTCTCCCAGAATCTAGTCTTCATGGGCTGCAGGCTTACAGGGTAAGCACTCTGATCTTGCCACTGTCTTCAGTTTTGTCTAAGCTAAAATCCAGCAATGTTGTCTGAAAAAACCAACAGTTTTGCGACCAAGATTTTTGATTGCTGGTTGCTTTACCATTACAGGTCTTTATATCCATTGCTTTGATTCTTGGGGATGGATTGTATAACTTTGTCAAGGTGCTTATCCGCACAATTGCTGGCTTCATATCAATGGTTCATAAAAATTCAAAAGCCATGCTTCCTGTTTCAGACAATGGCAGCCCCACCGCTGAAGCTATGTCCTTTGATGATGAGCGTCGCACTGAACTATTCCTGAAAGATCAAATCCCCATGGCAGTTGCATATGGAGGCTATGCCGTAGTTGCTTCTATATCTATCGGCACTCTTCCTCAGATCTTCCCGCAGCTCAAGTGGTACTACATTTTAGTTGCCTATGTGGTAGCACCTGTGCTGGCCTTCTGCAATGCCTACGGAAGTGGGCTCACTGATTGGTCCCTTGCCTCCACCTATGGCAAGCTTGCTATCTTCGTCTTCGGTGCATGGGCTGGCCTTGCCAATGGCGGTGTGCTTGTAGGACTTGCCGCGTGTGGTGTGATGATGAGCATCGTGTCAACTGCCTCTGACCTGATGCAAGACTTCAAGACTGGTTACTTGACTTTGGCGTCACCAAAGTCCATGTTTATCAGCCAGGTGATAGGCACATCAATGGGCTGTGTCATTTCGCCCTGTGTCTTCTGGCTGTTCTACAAGGCCTTCAGCGACATCGGCATAAGCGGCAGCGAATACCCAGCGCCTTATGCCATTGTGTACCGAAACATGGCGATATTGGGTGTGGATGGCTTCAACACGCTTCCGGAGAACTGCCTGACTCTCTGCTACATCTTCTTTGCTGCAGCTATTGTCATCAACCTGATAAGAGACTTGACGCCGCACAAGTTTTCGAGGTTCATCCCGCTCCCTATGGCAATGGCCATACCTTTCTACATAGGATCATACTTTGCGATCGACATGTTCCTGGGCAGCTTCATACTCTTTGTTTGGGAGAAGATGAACAAGGCAAAAGCAGATGCCTACGGACCTGCTGTCGCTTCAGGGCTGATTTGCGGGGATGGGATCTGGACCCTGCCTCAGTCCATTCTTGCCCTTGCCAAGGTGAATCCTCCCATTTGCATGAAGTTCTTGACAAGAGGAGACAACGTCAAAGTGGACAAATTCCTTGGTGGCTAGTCATGGTCAGTCCTGGTCTTCTACGGAGGACAAGGGACAACGGCAAGCCACGGCCACGCATCAGCATCAGCATGTAATTACAGCCACTTCCCAGGCCACTTGTTTTGTAGAAAAGCCAGAACTTGGGTCCATGCAAGGGAGAATTATCCCTACGAATCAAATTTCTGAAACGGTTGTAGCTGTTCCTTCACAATGTAAAAAAGGAAGAGGAAAAACTTTAGAGGCAGAACGACATAGTATTAGGTCTAGCAGCATTTCACATTTTGTCTGTCTTGTGTAACTGTGGCGGCTGTGAGTTGTGATATGTTCCTCCATAACATTGTTCGATCTGGATCGTAAGAGCATCTCCAACAGATATGAAAACTGCGGCCTTGCCCACGGTTTAGTGCATTTTTACCCAAAACACCAGCTCCAGCCCTATGATCCCCAAATTTTAGCTCCAATGCTGCATATTTCGAACTCTTTTCACTCCGCCGGCCACCATGAACCCCGCCGCTCTATCATGCGGGTGCTAGCGCTATCTTCTTTGTTTTTGTCAACTGAAGTCGTGCGTTGGAACTGCACTTATTAGTTCGTCGTGCGTAGAACTGCACTCATTATTTCACGTGAGCATCAAACCATCCATACACACACAAGCTTCTATACCATATAAATCCCACTTGTCTACCAACATAAATATATTACCTCATCCCTCAGTGACCAGCTGCCCCCTGACCCCGTCGAGCTCGCAAAATAGCCGCCATGTCCCGTCGACGCCGGCCGGACCATCACACCCTTCGGTGCTGTTCGCCACGGCCACCCGTCCCCACCGAGCTCGCAACACGGCCACCCATACCTCGCCATCCCTAAGCTCCTGCCACTATCACTGAACTTGCCCGCCACCGTCCCCGCCAAGCTCCTTAGATCAGCTTCCAGCCTCCCCCAGTCGTATTTTGGCAGCAGTTTTACATCATCTGCTACGGCAAAAATAATCTGGTGCCAAAAACCTTCTCTCCTTTTTGATATTGCATTCTTTTGAGGTGCACCGAGCATTTGGAATCAGATGCATGATATGCATTTTTAGGGCAAACATTAACTGAATCCAGAAACAATATGCAGGGCAGAGTGCATACACCAAGGTCATAACCACAAACAAGTCGAAACTAATTGCAGGTCACACAGGCATGGATGTTCTGGAGGTACTGCAGTAGCAAACACAAAGCACCTAGAGATCTAACCTACTCATATCCATTACACATAAGGCGCAAGTACTTAGATATGCAACTTAACCTAGCCGTTAAGTTGCTCTCCTTGCGACTGTCTAGAGGACCAGCAAGCCACTCTGCAAAAACAACTCTTGCAAGAGTGCTTATATTATTTCGATAGCTCCAGGGGAGCCTAACGCTTACATGCGTGGACATAGCCATATCAACCATTCAGTGTAGACTTGTAATGGTTGTCATCGATAGTTGGATAGAGGTTGCCAAGATCAATAAGATGTGCAACAGTCGACCTGTGAAAAAAATCAGGATTATTAGAAAGTCAAATGTACAGTATTTCAGAGGGGCCGGGGTAAAGGGTGATGATACCTGGCAACTGCATCTGATATGTTAAGACGGCTTGCAACCTGTGCGATACTAACTCCATGGTCCAGGTTTCTGCAGGAACACAATGCAGTCAGTGTTCTCCACTCTATAAATGAGAGAATACCTAACAATATTGAGGCATATATACAGCAGAAAAGCTTATATATTTCCCATCAGCATGACCATGGAGGCCTGGAAGGGGAGGGCCGGAGGGGACACAGGTGGTACAAATTATATGGAAAGGAACACACAAGCGCTAACATAACATGACACTGCAGCACAGTTAACTTACACAAGCACTGGGTCATGAAAAACATTCATGACCATATCAGTTAACTCTTGCCCACCAGCATTCCCAGATGCAGATAGTGTTGGGGCCTGAGTAAGGAGGAGAAAAAAATGTTCGACAGCAATTCAGTGGATTCTAGTAAAATGATGATATACTTCCTCAAATTACCTGATTATTAGGGGGTGGAGCTTGGTTCCATGTTGATGCATTAGCAGTTACTTGGGGCTGCGTCGCAGATTTCTACCAACAATAAGAGATCCAAAGAAATGAAAGCATCTTCAGAAATCATAGATACTGTTAAGTTTGTACAAAATAAAATCCTACTAGAAAGAAAGGCTTGGATGACAGTACCTTAGCCTTGGCAAGATCCAAATGCACATAAATGCAGTACAGAAAGTGATGTGTTATATCATTGTAGTTGGTTACAAGCCTGACAAAGAATTCATATAAAGTAGTATTAAAATGTAGCTGAACAATGTCAAATGGGTATAGAAAATATTCTCATAGGTTAGACAACATTCCACCACAGAAAATCTTAACTGCTTTTACATGCATCATACAGCAAAACACTTTCAGTCTTATATATCAACGCATTTGGATGAGAAACAGTCGACACTAAAACAATATTAACAGCACCATATCAGTATGTTGGTCAGAACTCAGAAGTACGGTAATCACATACGTGTGCATGTGTACTACAACATTTAGATATTTATGATTCGTAACAGAGGGACTGTTATCCCTAACACCAGCCATTTAAATTGTTCTACTACTTCTGCGCATGGAAAAGCTGCACAAATACAAATCACCTTTATAGTGACATGATTCAATAGAGAGCAAATCTTTATACAGCAAACTTCACTAAAATACTAAGGCTCAGTTTGCAGCAGCTGAACTGTGCAACACTGAACTTCATACAGTTTGGCCATTTGTAAGGTGACCCGTAAAATATCATTTATAAGCTGATCAAATTGCACATCGTGAGACCTAGAGTCGCACAGAACTTCTTGTGGAACTTCATGTGTAGAAGTGTGCAACTGGCATTGCATACTTCTAAAATGTGTCCATTGGATAAAGGATTAAGGGTTGTGGTTGCGACTTAGAAATATGAGTTTCTCAATCGACTTAGCAATACGAGTTTCTCAGTCAACTTAGAAAGAAACATTCACTATTTAATAATCTGCAGTGGGAAAATGTATCCATAAAGGCAGGAAAAGGGTGGTTACCCAACAATAAAAGGGGCAAAAACTGTTGGACAAACAACATTTTTATAATTCATCACAATGCCAAGCACAGCCTAACTAACGAAATAAATTATTGAAAGCTCACATTCTAATATCATACAAGGAGGATCAGAGTGCTCACCGCACGGAATAAGCAACAATGTGACGCTTCCCTTGAAAGGCTTTCAGTCCACCATTGACAATAACATAGTCACCATCCCTTGTAAACAAAAGAAGATGAAGATGTAAAGTTTATTGCATGGGAAATCAATTTCCCATCATATGACAATTAGTTTTAGTCCTTACTTGACTAAACCCATTTCTGTATTGTCCGATGTCTCATTTGCCCTGGAAAAATAAAATAAGGGACAGCGTATATGGGTGACACTCCAAAATTTGGTCGACTGTAGACAAACCAAATCAATACATAACATCTCACCAGCGATTCACTTCTATCCTGCCTGTACCATCATCAAGAATGAATCGTACATCTGTGATCCGCTCTGCCTTATTCATCATGCGTCCTACAAGCCTAACCTGCAATCCAGGGCAATAAAACAATTAGATAAACAGCGAGCTGATCTCTGTCGATCTCGATAGGAAGCAAAGTGTTCAAAGAAAAACCATTTCAAAACCACACTACACAGACAGCCAAAGGTCAGTTGCCATTGAGCCCTCTAAACTGCGTCCATTTCACAAAACCACAAGGTTCGGAATACCTTCACGTCAGTACATGACTGCACAATCCTTGCACTTGCACTGCAGCCAGCCCCAACCTGATTAACTGGCTGAATCAGGAGTGTTTTACTAGCAATTTGGGACATGTGTATGGTTAACCGGGATGCCTCAGTGGCTCACTAGCCATGTGTATGCTTAGGAAGTACTCCCTCCGTTTACTATTATAAGATGTTCTAACTTTTTTTCTAAATTAGATGTACTCCCTCTGTTTTTATTTAGTCCGCATATTAGCTTTGGTCAAAGTCAAGCTTTGCAAACTTTGACAAAGTTTATAAACAAAAATATTAACATATACAATAACAAATCAATACAATTAGATTCGTTATTGAATGTACTTTCACATCATATAGATTTGTTATGGTAAATCTTTATATATTTTTCTATAAACTTGGTCAAACTTTACAAAGTTTGACTTCAGTCAAACCTAATATGCAGAGTAAATAAAATCGGAGGGAGTATGTAGACACGGTTTAGGCCTCCTTTGGTTTAGAGGAATTTCATAGGAATTCTAGAGGATAGGATTCTTATAGGATTTTTTCCTTTAGAGCCCTTTGGTTCATAGGAATGGATTCCTATTCCTACATAGGATTGGTTCCTATCCTCCACATTTCATAGGAAAATAAAAAAGAGCCTAGACTCAATGGAAAAATTCCTTTGGTGTCAACCAAATGACATCTTGTTTCCTATTCCTACTCTTAGGATTTGAGATACATGTCATCTCATTTCCTACAAGATTCCTATTCCTATGATAATCCTATCCTATGAACCAAAAGAGGCCTTAGTGTGTTTGTTCACTCATTACATTGAGTATGTAGTCCATCTTGAAATACCGAAAACATATTATAATAGTGAACAGAGGGAGTATATGTGACAAGTGGAAGGGAGGCCGCAAGAGCCTCCGGCATCCCTTCCATCAAACGGACATCAACTCATGACTCTGGGAACGCTGGTAGCAAGCAGTCCCATTGGTGTAGGCCATTTAGGCCCCCAGTACAGATGGTGGGTGTGGTTAGGAGAGGAACAGAAATTACAGAACTTCAGCAAATGCAATATGGACGCTAACCAAGGTACTGTTTCTTTCCCTATTGCATAGTTGAACCAATACACCTGGCCAGTGTTATATGTTCAAATTTCAAATCCGCTTGGCTAAATAAAATTACGAGAGGAGATTCGTTTCCTCTTATATATATAGTACTCCCTACGAGTACAAATATGGATCGGAGGGAGTAATAATAATTTAAGAACGGACATGTTTCAGTCCGGAGGAAGGTTCTTTTTTTCCCAGGAAGATGTTGGTCCGACTATAATCCGCTCTGCCAACTACAATGTGAAACCTTTCACAGTAAGCATACAAAACAAGTCGAATCAGTGCTCAAACAAAAGAAACGATTGTTTTCCCCAAAAAGGAGAATCGATTATTTACAATGTCATTAAGCACCGGGTGAAGAGGTGTTCAAAAAAAAATACTAAAAAGCACCCGGCTAAGAGGCAGGATTCGTACCGTGGACACCTCGGTGCCATTGACAACGAAACTGGACTTGTCGTCGTTGGTCTGGGACGCGTCCATAATCTGCTTGACGGTGAGCGGGAGCAGCGTCTGCGCGCCGCGAGTCTGGGCGGGAGGGAAGGGCGTCATCAGATTTGGGGGCCGGAAACAAAACAAGGGGAGATTGGGCGGGGGTACTAGGAAGACGTACCTTGGTGATGCCGCCGCCGCTGCCCTCCGGGGTGTTGGTGGTCTGCGAGGGCATGAACCCGCCGCCGCTGAAGAGGCTGTTGGCGTTGGCGGCGCCGCCGCCGTTCCCGTCGTAGTGGTCGCCCCCGTTATACATGGTGAGGGCGGACCGGTGGCTGAAAACCCTAGTCTTGCCGGGGAAGGAGGGGAGGGGAGAGGGAGAGGGGCGAGGGCGGGAGAAGGGGGTAGGGGCGGTCGTTTTGTTTTGTGGGGAGGGGAAGGAGGGGGTCTTCTCCGGTACGAAACCTTGGGTCTCCGGTATGGGTATGGTAGTGCGGCGCGCGGCCCAATGGGTCGGCAGGCGCAGGTCGCCGGGTGGCGGTGCGGCGCAGCGTCGGGTCAAGTCACGGGTAAAAAATTTGCAGCCGGGCCCCGCGCCGCGCGTCTGATTGGTTTGGATGCGTGCGCGGGAGCGGTGCGGCTCGGGGGTTATCGTGACTCGTGCGCTCACGGACGGTGCGCGGCGCAGCAGGAAAGCTCTCAGACGACGCGTGGCCTATTTGCGCAGGGTCAGGCGAGCCCAGGGCATGGGCATCTCCCACGCGGATTAGACATCATCGATCTGTGGCATCTTTGGTCTGATCTTCTTTTTTATTATCTAAATTAATACTCTCTCCATTTCACAATATAATGTTTCCTCTATCTATTTGCTTCAACTTTGACGTAAATTTAATTATCAAAACCGATTGCGGCAGGAGCAAAAATTATATCAGTGAATTCGTATTTGAAAGAAGTTTTCAATTATATAATTTTTTCTTCCGCCGCAGTTGGTCTCATTGGTTAAATTTACGGTCAAAGTTTGACCTCGGTAAACACGAGCACATTATATTTTGGAATGGAGGAAGTAGCAATTTGATCATGTATTTGAAGGAAACATTACCGTTCAGACGGCTGATGCATGCGCTTCAGTCGTCGTTTGCGTAGCTATCGCATCAATCCTGATCGAGCGCTCATGCTGGTCATAAGTCCTGCATAACCTTTTTTTTCCTTTTGCAACATGGGTCTTGTTTCATAAGATTTCTATGACAAGATTTTCTTTTTTTCGAAATAAAAAATGGTTTATCGTGAAGTTTTTCTCCACAACATGTGCCTTGTTTTGAAAACGTAGCCCTGACCATGCGTTGCAACATAAGACATTTCAGAAACATAGCCCATGTTGCAGAAAACGTCAAAGAAGCGCCCGTTGTGACAAGTCGTCGTCGTCGTGCGGGACCAACGACGATCGGCGGCGCTCCATGTCCGCTCGGGCCATGGTGTAGTGGCGGCGCAACAACTATCATCTAGCCGGCATGTCTCGGCTAGCTAGATGTTGTAATGGTGGACCTTCGTAACAAGGTCATTTTTGCAAAACCTCTTAACGCAACAAGATAGTTGTTGCAAAGGTCTGCTGGTGAGACAGATTAGACCTCTATTTCGGGCGGCATGCAACGGTTGTTAAGACGTCTGATCGAATCAATTTATCACCCGACGAAAGTGTAGCGCCGCTCATATTTAAATAGTTGTAAATAAATGCAATAGTACCGAAAGCACCAATATCTCTACTCCTAATGAAGCAGTTGGTAGTCTCACTTTCAGGTTTTTTTTCGTCCCACCATTTTCGTCCGGTTTTTTTAGTTGATTTTTTTCGCCAGGCCCCCCCCTCACCCCTACGTAAAAAAACCGCCTCTCCTCTGGATCCACCCCTCCCGCTGCGACCTCTCTCTTTCCCCCATCTCCCGCTCCACCGCCGCCGCCCCATCTCCCGCTTCACCGCCGCCCTCCCTGGCGGCACAGGGGAAACCCTAGACCACGCGCGCCGCCACCCTATCTTCCTGCCCTTCGTCTCGCCGTCGCCGGAGGAGCGGCCGACGAAGCCCGCGTCGCCTCCAAGGAAGGCGACGATGGGGCCCTTCTTCCGTTTCCGTAGGCCATGGCTGCCTGAGCGGCCCGGAGGATGGACTGCGCGGTGATGGCGCGTAGAAGTGTGGCGTATCCCGTGCAGGCGAGCTCGTCGCAGCGTGCAGGAGGGCGTGGCACCATGGCAGTGTGGTGGAGGGCGTCGTGGAGCAGGGCATCGATCTGGAGGGCGTGGGCGGGAGCGCCCGTGCTCCGGGCCGCAAGGAGGCTCGCGGGTGCATCGCCTGCGTGCGGCGCAGGGCGCCAGAGTTGATGCGGCCTCAGCCACTGGTCTAGCGGCGCCCTGCTGCTTGAGTGGGCAAGCGGGCCGGCCAGATCTGGCCTGGCTGTGGAGGTGGGCGTCCCTGCTGATGGCGCTGCTGGCCTCCAGAGGGCGGGCGTTCTTGGGCAGCTGGTGCGGGGCGTGCGGCTGCACGTGAGGGCTGGCGCGGATCTGGGCATGGCAGCGCGAAGTGGCCGTTTCTCCGCCACTGGTCGGTGGTTGGAGGGGCTGTAGGTGCGCTGGTCTTACACGGTGATGCTTGGCGAGGTGGGCTACTCGGGTCCACTGGTTGGATGGTTGAGGTTGCCGGCGAAAGCTGAACTCCGGCATGGCCGGAGTTGTCGATGGCCGCGGCGGCAGGCCGTTTCCTTGCTGAAGGTATCAATGTTGCAGTCCTCACCTTCCACTGCCCCGTGCCTCCCCCTGTGATTCACTGAAAACCTGATTCGATCCAGCTTGCTTGCTTTGTATTGCGCAGCAGCCAGACATGCCCATCCGGCTGGAAAGGAATCGGCAAGCTGCAGACCGATGAAGCTAAGTAGTTTTGTTATCTTTGTTTGCACAGCCAGATAGCACGCATTCTTGCTGATTACTTCTTCCCGTACACTCACGTGAAACAACATAGATTCACTAATTGATTTTGGCCAGATGCGCTAATACAGAAAGTTAGCTTGATTAGTTAATCTTTAGCTAGATGAGCGCACACATGTAACGCACAGAACGCGCAAACACGGGAAAATCTATTGGATGGCAATAGGTGTGTGACGCACCTATGTTTTTATTGTTTTGATCTGGTGAAGTTCAAAATGGAGCAGTTGGTAGTCTCGCTTCCAGGTTTTTTTTCGTCCCACCATTTTCGTCCGGTTTTTTTAGTTGGTTTTTTTCGCCAGGCCCCCCCTCACCCCTACGTAAAAAACCGCCTCTCCTCTGGATCCACCCCTCCCGCTGCGACCTCTCTCTTTCCCCCATCTCCCGCTCCACCGCCGCCGCCCCATCTCCCGCTTCACCGCCGCCCTCCCTGGCGGCACAGGGGAAACCCTAGACCACGCGCGCCGCCACCCTATCTCCCTGCCCTTCGTCTCGCCGTCGCCGGAGGAGCGGCCGACGAAGCCCGCGTCGCCTCCAAGGAAGGCGCCGATGGGGCCCTTCTTCCGTTTCCGTAGGCCATGGCTGCTTGAGTGGCCCGGAGGATGGACTGCGCGGTGATGGCGCGTAGAAGTGTGGCGTATCCCGTGCAGGCGAGCTCGTCGCAGCGTGCAGGAGGGCGTGGCACCATGGCAGTGTGGTGGAGGGCGTCGTGGAGCAGGGCATCGATCTGGAGGGCGTGGGCAGGAGCGCCCGTGCTCCGGGCCGCAAGGAGGCTCGCAGGTGCATCGCCTGCGTGCGGCGCAGGGCGCCAGAGTTGATGCGGCCTCAGCCACTGGTCTAGCGGCACCCTGCTGCTTGAGTGGGCAGGCGGGCCGGCCAGATCTGGCCTGGCTGTGGAGGTGGGCGTCCCTGCTGATGGCGCTGCTGGCCTCCAGAGGGCGGGCGTTCTTGGGCAGCTGGTGCGGGGCGTGCGGCTGCACGTGAGGGCTGGCGCGGATCTGGGCATGGCAGCGCGAAGTGGCCGTTTCTCCGCCACTGGTCGGTGGTTGGAGGGGCTGTAGGTGCGCTGGTCTTACACGGTGATGCTTGGCGAGGTGGGCTACTCGGGTCCACTGGTTGGATGGTTGAGGTTGCCGGCGAAAGCTGAACTCCGGCATGGCCGGAGTTGTCGATGGCCGCGGCAGCAGGCCGTTTCCTTGCTGAAGGTATCAATGTTGCAGTCCTCACCTTCCACTGCCCCGTGCCTCCCCCTGTGATTCACTGAAAACCTGATTCGATCCAGCTTGCTTGCTTTGTATTGCGCAGCAGCAAGACATGCCCATCCGGCTGGAAAGGAATCGGCAAGCTGCAGACCGATGAAGCTAAGTAGTTTTGTTATCTTTGTTTGCACAGCCAGATAGCACGCCTTCTTGCTGATTACTTCTTCCCGTACACTCACGTGAAACAACATAGATTCACTAATTGATTTTGGCCAGATGCGCTAATACAGAAAGTTAGCTTGATTAGTTAATCTTTAGCTAGATGAGCGCACACATGTAACGCACAGAACGCGCAAACACGGGAAAATCTATTGGATGGCAATAGGTGTGTGACGCACCTATGTTTTTATTGTTTTGATCTGGTGAAGTTCAAAATGGAGCAGTTGGTAGTCTCGCTTCCAGGGTTTTTTTCGTCCCACCATTTTCGTCCGTTTTTTTAGTTGGTTTTTTTCGCCAGGCCCCCCCCCCTCACCCCTACGTAAAAAAACCGCCTCTCCTCTGGATCCACCCCTCCCGCTGCGACCTCTCTCTTTCCCCCATCTCCCGCTCCACCGCCGCCGCCCCATCTCCCGCTTTACCGCCGCCCTCCCTGGCGGCACAGGGGAAACCCTAGACCACGCGCGCCGCCACCCTATCTCCCTGCCCTTCGTCTCGCCGTCGCCGGAGGAGCGGCCGACGAAGCCCGCGTCGCCTCCAAGGAAGGCGACGATGGGGCCCTTCTTCCGTTTCCGTAGGCCATGGCTGCCTGAGCGGCCCGGAGGATGGACTGCGCGGTGATGGCGCGTAGAAGTGTGGCGTATCCCGTGCAGGCGAGCTCGTCGCAGCATGCAGGAGGGCGTGGCACCATGGCAGTGTGGTGGAGGGCATCGTGGAGCAGGGCATCGATCTGGAGGGCGTGGGCGGGAGCGCCCGTGCTCCGAGCCGCAAGGAGGCTCGCGGGTGCATCGCTTGCGTGCGGCGCAGGGCGCCAGAGTTGATGCGGCCTCAGCCACTGGTCTAGCGGCGCCCTGCTGCTTGAGTGGGCAGGCGGGCCGGCCAGATCTGGCCTGGCTGTGGAGGTGGGCGTCCCTGCTGATGGCGCTGCTGGCCTCCAGAGGGCGGGCGTTCTTGGGCAGCTGGTGCGGGGCGTGCGGCTGCACGTGAGGGCTGGCGCGGATCTGGGCATGGCAGCGCGAAGTGGCCGTTTCTCCGCCACTGGTCGGTGGTTGGAGGGGCTGTAGGTGCGCTGGTCTTACACGGTGATGCTTGGCGAGGTGGGCTACTCGGGTCCACTGGTTGGATGGTTGAGGTTGCCGACGAAAGCTGAACTCCGGCATGGCCGGAGTTGTCGATGGCCGCGGCGGCAGGCCGTTTCCTTGCTGAAGGTATCAATGTTGCAGTCCTCACCTTCCACTGCCCCGTGCCTCCCCCTGTGATTCACTGAAAACCTGATTCGATCCAGCTTGCTTGCTTTGTATTGCGCAGCAGCCAGACATGCCCATCCGGCTGGAAAGGAATCGGCAAGCTGCAGACCGATGAAGCTAAGTAGTTTTGTTATCTTTGTTTGCACAGCCAGATAGCACGCCTTCTTGCTGATTACTTCTTCGCGTACACTCACGTGAAACAACATAGATTCACTAATTGATTTTGGCTAGATGCGCTAATACAGAAAGTTAGCTTGATTAGTTAATCTTTAGCTAGATGAGCGCACACATGTAACGCACAGAACGCGCAAACACGGGAAAATCTATTGGATGGCAATAGGTGTGTGATGCACCTATGTTTTTATTGTTTTGATCTGGTGAAGTTCAAAATGGAGCAGTTGGTAGTCTCGCTTCCAGGTTTTTTTTCGTCCCACCATTTTCGTCCGGTTTTTTTTAGTTGGTTTTTTTCGCCAGGCCCCCCCCTCACCCCTACGTAAAAAAACCGCCTCTCCTCTGGATCCACCCCTCCCGCTGCGACCTCTCTCTTTCCCCCATCTCCCGCTCCACCGCCGCCGCCCCATCTCCCGCTTCACCGCCGCCCTCCCTGGCGGCACAGGGGAAACCCTAGACCACGCGCGCCGCCACCCTATGTCCCTGCCCTTCGTCTCGCCGTCGCCGGAGGAGCGGCCGACGAAGCCCGCGTCGCCTCCAAGGAAGGCGACGATGGGGCCCTTCTTCCGTTTCCGTAGGCCATGGCTGCCTGAGCGGCCCGGAGGATGGACTGCGCGGTGATGGCGCGTAGAAGTGTGGCGTATCCCGTGCAGGCGAGCTCGTCGCAGCGTGCAGGAGGGCGTGGCACCATGGCAGTGTGGTGGAGGGCGTCGTGGAGCAGGGCATCGATCTGGAGGGCGTGGGCGGGAGCGCCCGTGCTCCGGGCCGCAAGGAGGCTCGCGGGTGCATCGCCTGCGTGCGGCGCAGGGCGCCAGAGTTGATGCGGCCTCAGCCACTGGTCTAGCGGCGCCCTGCTGCTTGAGTGGGCAGGCGGGCCGGCCAGATCTGGCCTGGCTGTGGAGGTGGGCGTCCCTGCTGATGGCGCTGCTGGCCTCCAGAGGGCGGGCGTTCTTGGGCAGCTGGTGCGGGGCGTGCGGCTGCACGTGAGGGCTGGCGCGGATCTGGGCATGGCAGCGCGAAGTGGCCGTTTCTCCGCCACTGGTCGGTGGTTGGAGGGGCTGTAGGTGCGCTGGTCTTACACAGTGATGCTTGGCGAGGTGGGCTACTCGGGTCCACTGGTTGGATGGTTGAGGTTGCCGGCGAAAGCTGAACTCCGGCATGGCCGGAGTTGTCGATGGCCGCGGCGGCAGGCCGTTTCCTTGCTGAAGGTATCAATGTTGCAGTCCTCACCTTCCACTGCCCCGTGCCTCCCCCTGTGATTCACTGAAAACCTGATTCGATCCAGCTTGCTTGCTTTGTATTGCGCAGCAGCCAGACATGCCCATCCGGCTGGAAAGGAATCGGCAAGCTGCAGACCGATGAAGCTAAGTAGTTTTGTTATCTTTGTTTGCACAGCCAGATAGCACGCCTTCTTGCTGATTACTTCTTCCCGTACACTCACGTGAAACAACATAGATTCACTAATTGATTTTGGCCAGATGCGCTAATACAGAAAGTTAGCTTGATTAGTTAATCTTTAGCTAGATGAGCGCACACATGTAACGCACAGAACGCGCAAACACGGGAAAATCTATTGGATGGCAATAGGTGTGTGACGCACCTATGTTTTTATTGTTTTGATCTGGTGAAGTTCAAAGGGGTTCTTATTTTCATAAGGCCAAATGATGTTCATCAGTGCGTTGGATAGCTTTCCTCTTTTTTGCTATGTATGTTTTCATGATATTTCTCTTGTCCTTTACATAAAATATCTTTCTATTACCCCTCGGATGACTCCCAAATGTTGTAGTTCATCTGTCAAAAAAGGTGCTTTGCCTGATAATAATTTTTTTGTTATATTTGTTAAATAGTACACTGCAACATTGATTGTGCTAGGCGTGATGGAAGCGTGATGCTCGCAGACACTTGTCAAGATGCGGAAGGATGGGAACACAGTGGTGGGGAACTTGGGTATATGAATGATAGACATGATCAGAATATGCATGCCACATTAGGTTGACATGGAGTGGAGAGGAGCCAAGGTAGGGGTGGTGAAGAGAGTCATTGGAAGAACAAAGAATAAGGTATTTAGCGGGAAATAAGGCAAAAAATCAGTTGGACACATAACATTTAGCAAAAATGAGCTCACCATTTTTGAGTGTTTACTACATCCTGGTCATCTACAAGTACTACAAGACATCATATGTAACTACAACCTTCCTCTTCAACATGTCGTTTATTTTGCGGGTGTCATGTCTTTTATTTTTGCGGGTAGCAGTTATGTTGAAGACAATTCTTTATTTCTTTTGTAAGGTGAAATACAAGCATGTTAATTATTGTATGATGTAGATTTATATAGAGAGAGTGGTTACTACCTTTTTTCCATTCTATCCAAAAAACGGATTGGGTTCTACCATCAAAAGCGATAACGGATAAAAACAAGAAAAATCAACCAGGTCGGTGACTTCTTTGCTGATTTACCATTAAACTCAAATTAGTATTTAATGTAATGAAGGTCAAACTCTTGTCCGTACTGAATTTTGTCTTTTTTGCAGGAGAGAGGGAGGAGTTGGCCGGCATGGGGTCATGAGTGGTACAAACAGGAAGATGCACGCCCATGGTTTTGTCGGTTCAGTTTACTGTGGATTTTCAGTTCTTTTCATCTCATAATTATCTTTATTTATGTGTTAAGCTTTTATTTTTCTTTTGGTCCTTCCCACTTGAGGCCTCTTGTGCACCTTGATTTAGTTCTGTTCTTTATTCGGTGCCAGTGTCTTAGGACAATACTTTCATGCATGATTATTTCCAGCATTCAAATTTGGATACCTTTGTTCCACTAGGTTCGTTGCATTCACCTTATTGAAGATAATAAACACTTATTGAGGAACATGCTAAGGATGGAGGAACGGACCTCAAGTTCCAGCTGCATATTATTCAGCTTGATTCATTGCTCAGGATTTTTGAAGATATGGCTTCTAATTCCATCAACCAAGAACTTAATTCAGAATCTAAAATTTAAAGGTGAGGTAGAGGAATATTGCCTGTCCTGTCCAGAAACAATGCTCGTTTTTTATTCCAGTCGATGTATTTCTTGTGTCTGATGGATTGAGTTTTGAGTTGGAACATAAGTATATTAGTGTCATAGAATTTGCACATATGCTTTATCCACTTGTGATTACTATTTACACAGCATATATTTATATTTGGATTACAGATTCTCTGTACTTGTTGTTGTACTTTGTGTTTTCTACTGATTGTGGTGCCTCTTGAAGCAGGGAAAGCTAGGAGTCATTGATGACAGGTACGGAAGTTGGTGGACACCTACAAGGATGTGGAGGTGAGCATCATGGTGATGCGGCACAACCTCGGGGCGGCGCTGGCCACCCTGAACACGTTCGAAATCTTTGAGAATGGCCAGTCACGGCGTTTGCGTTTGTTAGGCCGCGCGTGGGCGGTGCCAGCTTTAAGAAGCGGTTTCGCGTCTACCACGCCCTCCGTGTCCGCATCGCCCGGGACATCATGTCCAGGTACTCGAAGCTGTTGTACCACACCATGGGGTCCGAGTTGGCCATCGACATCGGCATGTCGCCATACCTGAGGGCGTCGCTGTCCGGTTTATTTTTGTTGTTCGGATCCCGCAAGGTGAGTTGAATCAATCTTGTACGCCTTAGGCGATGCCCCAGCTTTTTTGATATCCGTCGACATGATTCCTCACATATAAACCATGCAGCAGCCATGGACAACCTTCATCTGAAGAAGCTATTGTTTGCTCCGGTGGATTTGATTTTGTCTTTCCTCTTTTCTATGGTTGTGAGCAATGAAATCCAATTTGCATCTCCCTACATGATCAAGGCTACGGTGTGAATTATGACCATCCGTCGGATGAGGACACGATTGTGGCAGGGATGTTGGTGGCATGAAGTTGTATAGTAGCAGGATGGTCTAAACTCAGCCACTAGAGATTTGAGCTACTTTTTGGTCATTTTCTACTCAATTCTAGAGTTCTATTGCATTATCATAATTTTTCATATCTCAGTAAAGTGGATGTTTTTTAGGTTAATAGTAAAGTGCATGTCAGTACCTCCAAAAGGATTTTTTTTCATGAAAATTGTTTTTTCCTGATGGTAATCATTTTCATACAAACTGCTATAGTTGCTTGCCCTTTTGGCAGCATTTGCTCAGAAGCTTGACTGCCGAGACTAGACTAGACTAGCTTGATTTTCTTGATACATCTAAATATTCCAATGTGATATGTTAGAAATACAGGGAGGATATTTGTTTGGCTTATGAGGAGATTTTGGTTAACCAACGTTGACGCTTTCACTCGCTCACCATGTTCATTTGGTCTGGATTACTTCTCTAACATTTTAAAAATTGCTACTGTCAAGTTTCAGTTGGCGCGGGTGTACAGCAGAGGTATATATGTGATAAGGTGTTGTGATCATGAGAAAAAGTAAGGAACTGCACATCTGGGCCTCACATTAATTACAAATGTTCAGTGGCTTACAAAGGGTACATTTTACCTTGTTTGAATTTCGAAGATTTAAGCCATATACATTGGTATGTGAGACGTTGTGTCTTCCCATAGAGATACCATCTAGATTTTTATTTTATTTTGGAGTTGGAAGAAGGATGAATAAGATGGAAGGATGCCCCTTAATCCGTAAGAGAATACATTTAGGTCAAAATATAATTCTGTGGCTGAACTTTTACACTGGTCAGGCTTAGGTTTGGGCTGAGCAAATAGTTTAATTGGTGTTAATGAGCCCAACAAATGCAAGTTCATCGATTTCTCATGATATGCTTTTGATCTTTACCAAAATATGCATTATACCATATTCATATGTTCGTTTCCTATGTCAGGTATGCCGTGCAGAGGGGATCAAGCTGTATATTGCTATGTGGAATGCTTTGATTCGAGGTGCTGTCGGGTTGGGAGCATGAAACATGCTCTGTAGTTCTTTGGTTCAATGCAGGAGGAAGGGATGTACATAGACCCGAAGATCTTTATTAAGATCATCCACGGGTTGTGGAAGCAAGGGGAGTGAGATTAAATCAAGAAGTTTTTTGACAAAATGAGGATTCAATGGCTCAAGGAGAGTAAGCCCCAAGCTAGATCATTATTGATTTCCTTTAGTAGGATGTCACATAATTCATTTAGAGTGGAGCAGGAATATTCAAAAAGGAAATGTACACCATATATATTAGTATAATACATCTGACACTTTCTCATCTTTCACTAATAGCACATTGATCATACCATTTGCACAGCTCATTCCGGTGTAAGTCGGGCCAATTTAGAAAATATTTTAAAGCTGATTCATACAGGTTATAGAAGTCAGAGTCAAACAGCATAATAAGATATTTGTTCGTGCATAATTTCTGATTCGTTTGTCTTCTAAGGATAAATGGGACTGCTATCTAGACTGTACCTTAAAAACTATTAGACCCTGCTTATAACTATTTTTCATCTTGGCGTGATTTATAAGGGAGGCCACGCCATTTGTTTTTGTTATCACAGGCCGTGATGACCCTGATTCATTGATGTATAGTGTTGTATGTGGTCAATTACCTAAGACAGTAGTCACACTTCTCCTGATTTGCCTTGATCTGAAATCTGACTTTTGTATTGGTTGTAGTCAATCTGAATATTAGTGAGGTACTTTTCCAATTGTCATTGTTCAGTTCTCTACATTATCATGCATTTTCTTTGCTTTAAAGATGTCATGATGTTCGCCATGGCAGAGAAAAAATGTTTTGAAGTTGTTCCTTAGTATGCTTTGGTGTGCCTATGCACACATGAAAACAAAAGGTCGAGAGGTTTAAAAATGTCATGTTTTTTACCATTGCAGATATCCTGCTTCTGGTACTTGCCTTCTACCTCACAATGTTAACACAAAAGTTACTATATCTGTAAGACATGCCCTCTCTCGTTTAATGACGTCCTGAAATTTCCACATAAAACTTGGTAATCATGCCAAGTAATCATGCTAATTTTGAGAGAAGTTCAAGTGGCATGCCCCCATTTGCCATGGTTGCGATGTACTAATAAGCTGCAGGACTAATTTTTTTATTATTGGACTGATATTCTAAAGTTACATATGTAAGAGCATATTATATTTCTCATAAACAACTGCAGTTAAGATTCCATGCTCTTCATGCGTTGAACGAGTTCGCTATTGAGCAAGCTACAGTCTCTTTGTTTGACTAGCTAGGCTGTGTTGTGTACATGTAAAAGATGATCCTTCTGTGGCTACTTGCATGTGTATATGTGTTGAAGCTCTTCGGCATTTTTTAAGATAAACTCTTTCCGTTGTTTGACTACCACAAGGCTCCAAGAGCCCTCATTTCTGCATGTATATTTTGTTGTACAGCCTATGCTGGTTTGCCGCACCAACCCAATTCTCTTTGTAGACTTTTAGTCATGTGCTGAAGCAAATTCTTCCTACCTTATTCCTCAAGAGTTGAAGAGGATGGGAAGACACATGTGCTAAAGCAAAATAGATCAGTATATTCAGAATCTACCCAATGGCTTACCTTAACTTACATGTAGTGTGAGCCTGCTCACATAGCAAGAAACCTATCCTTTTATTCTGCTAGAATTGAGTGCCCACTATTAAAATTCATAACTGGAACCATAAATTACGTATTCTCTGTGCAATGTCACCCGTAACCGGTTGCTCTATATCTTTCCTCTCTCGAGCGTACTTTTATTTCTGTATTCCATGCTATGGTAGTATTTTTCTGCCGCAACAATTTGTTTTTGTTATCTTGTCGGTGATAGTGGCAGGCTGTTTTGACAGTGCGATAATGTCATGAGCATTCTAATTATATAGCAGATGAACTGGCAAAAACATACTGACACTTTTGAACCTTCATAAATTCAGAAATGAAGTCGAGATTGTTGCTTAACAGATCAAGTAATTGCACTTTTATATAGTATATAAACTTGTTGCAAAACTTTAGTTTAGTACATCAATTTGCTGATATTTTGGGGAACAGAGTTCACACCGTCAACTAGATATGTGGAATTGCACATGTTCTTGTTGAGTTGCTTCTTGAACAGGCGTGTCTCTTTTTATGATATTTTGTAAGATTTCCTTTTGGCCCCCACACTAGCAGATTACTTGGGAGTTCAGCTAATCATTTTCTTACCATCCAATATTCTCATCATTTTCTTCTTAATATAAACCAAACTTTGTATGTACTAGATATGGTTATTGCTCTATCCGTTGAGGGTGCAATAATATTGTTTTCTATCTCCTCGAGGATGTCCCCAACCGTGTGAAGGTGTTTAAGGAAGGAGGTTCAGAGTCATCATCGTAGTATGGAGACGCTGCCCATGTTGTCATCATAGTATGGAGCGGCTACAACTCTAAGTGGAGGTGGTGTATATGTCGGAGTGATTTATTCTGTAACCATTTTCTTTATGTGTGGTGTTTGATTTTTACCAAATCACACTTGTTGTATAAGTTTCTGCCCATATTGATTTGTAGTGACAAACGTGGAGTGCGGCTTGTTCGGATCTGCCTTCTTGGCTCTCTGGGCATCATGAGCGGCACATGTCTCACCCCCCTTGATGGTGGCGACGAATCGGCACGAACACGGGGGGAGGGGATCAAGATGGAGAGCGGGACAGTTGGCGGGGGATTCCTCCTTGGCGGTTCATGGGGAAGTATGGTGTCAAGAAGAGAAGGCACCATGGCGAGGGAAAGGTGGGCATCATACAGTTTTAAAGGATAGGACTCTAGCGAGAAATCTCCCGCTACGACGGGAAACCGAGCAGGAAAGGGATGGTCCGACGGGAAACTAAGCATCGTGGGGTGGGGTTCTTGTGTTGGGACCACGTGTTGGAGATAACATGACAGATAATTCAGACAACCACATTTCTTCCCCATATATGGGCTGGATTTGTCGTAGCTTGAAACTATTCAGGCGGTTTGATTTTGCGGAGTTCACTAGGCGCATGTCTGATGTGCAAACACGCTTGGACATATGAGGGAGAAATGAGTTTCGACCTTAGAGACAACCTTAATCATGTGTTTGATTCATTTATATGCATTGTAGCCCGTAGCAACGCACGGGCATTCTACTAGTGTTTTGTGAGTTTATACATCCAACAATACCGAAAGCCCCCTAGTCCGAATTGTGCATGCCTAATTCTCAAATTTAGGCCTCCTTTTCACCATCCTTTTGCGCAAAGGGTTTGTACATGCTAGCACGAAAGTCTTGAACAAATTTTGTTATGTCGGACCCAAGTTTGTCGCATTCATGAACAACAGTTTTTACTCATGCCTTGATAACTACGTTCATCTCCTCAAGCTTAATCTTCTTGTGTTTGCATCTCCATAGAAATGTCAAACATCTTCGACCGCTTTTCGTCATTCGCTTCATTGCGTTTGGCACATGGTCTTCCTTCTTCGTAGCGATGTCCTCGAACTTCTTTGACACCTTGGTCGTCGCCCCTTCTCGCTTCTCCTTCTTCGTGTCTCATTTCCTCCTCTCGAATGGTTGGATCAACATCACGTCTTTGGGGGTGGAGGCGTAGGTGGAATGAGCAATGCTTGCCACTTGCTTTGTTCAACTTGTATAAATAGTACATCTACATGAATGACCTTTTCTTGGTCTTGCAGCACAAGGTGCAAGCTCGGTTCGAGTAAGACAATGGCACGATCAACAAGTTGCAACATAGAGCAAACCAATCCAATAATAAACATATTGGGCTATAAGAAGCAAAACTTACTATTTCAAGGGTTTTGTGTTTGTTTATACATGTCACAATGCTTATTGACTTCATGTTGAATGATGTGTCATCGATGGCCTAGCGACTTCGCACTGGGGTCATGTATCACTTCTTTGTTGTGTGTGTGTGGGGGGGGGGGGGGGGGACGGTTTTGCTCAAAAAATAACAAGCCCTTCTGCTCCGTGCCATGTGTTTGGTTCAGTACTCGTGCCCAACCACGCGTCGCACAAAAGTTCATCATCTCTCATTGAGTATGATGAACTGCTCGTCTTTCTTTTCTAGCTGAACTGGGCACATTCGGCTCCGACTGATGGGTGTCCGAATCGGGC
>NC_057809.1:413067044-413072891 GCF_018294505.1 Triticum aestivum | reverse complement strand
ACATATTGGGCTATAAGAAGCAAAACTTACTATTTCAAGGGTTTTGTGTTTGTTTATACATGTCACAATGCTTATTGACTTCATGTTGAATGATGTGTCATCGATGGCCTAGCGACTTCGCACTGGGGTCATGTATCACTTCTTTGTTGTGTGTGTGTGGGGGGGGGAGGGCGGGACGGTTTTGCTCAAAAAATAACAAGCCCTTCTGCTCCGTGCCATGTGTTTGGTTCAGTACTCGTGCCCAACCACGCGTCGCACAAAAGTTCATCATCTCTCATTGAGTATGATGAACTGCTCGTCTTTCTTTTCTAGCTGAACTGGGCACATTCGGCTCCGACTGATGGGTGTCCGAATCGGGCACCTATTGCTCCTGCCGCAATGATAGTCGTCCTCATGGCCACCGTCGTAGTGGATCATGTTCATAATCGCCACGTCGATGGCCGCCATCGAACTTGCGGAAGACATTCCGCCGAACAGTGGCTGGGCATTGCCGAATGAGGGCTGTCGTGGTTCTAAGCCTGACAGTAGAGTGGGGGGTAGGTATGGAGAGGCAAGGTCCTAGCTATGGAGAGGTTGTAAGCACAAAGGATGTACGAGTTCAGGCCCTTCTCGGAGGAAGTAATAGCCCTACGTCTCGGAGCCCGGAGGTGGTCGAGTGGATTATGAGTATATGAGTTACAAGATGCCGAACCCTTCTGCCTGTGGAGGGGGGTGGCTTATATAGAGTGCGCCAGGACCCCAGCCAGCCCACGTAGGAGAGGGTTTAAGGTGAGTTAAGTCTGGGGCGTTACTGGTAACGCCCCACATAAAGTGTCTTGACTATCATAAAGGCTACTTAATTACAGGCCGTTGCAGTGCAGAGTGCCTCTTGACCTCCTGGTGGTCGAGTGAGTCTTCGTGGTCGAGTCCTTCAGGCCAGTCGAGTGAGTCCTTAGTTGGTCGACTGGAAGGCGACCTAATGATAAGGATGTCCTGGGTAAGTTACTTGGATCAGGTCCATGACCCTACCCTAGGTACATAACCCCATCATTAGCCCTCGAATGGATTGAGGCTTCGAGTGAAGAAGGAGTTGATGTCGTTTCCGATTAACCTTTGCGCTCTGGTCGTGCGCTGTTCCGGACCAAAGAACCTCTTCGTCGACAGTGAGCAGCTTGTCTTCAGTCGACTTGATCCATTCTCTTCTTTTGTCGAGTGATCTTTCGGGCTTCGACGATCTCCGAGCGACGGATCGCCAGAAACCCCGTGTCTGACAGACTGATCTGCTGTTCGCGGATTCCGCGGGATGCGAAATTTGGGGACGCGCGCGAAGTGGAGCGGACCGCGGCGTTCGGATGGGACGGGACATAGACGCCTCGATCTCCGCGCCGCTTTCTTCGCCACGTATCCCGTCTGCATAACTGTTCTAGGATATGATTAGATTGACCGGGCCCACCTGTCATCCACTCGGAAGGGACCTTATAAATGCGCCCGGCGAGGATTTCTGTACTGTGCTTCAGCATTCTCTCTCTCTCTGCTCCCTTCGTCTCCGTCCAGCGCGCTCGCTCTCGCCCCCGCGCAACTTCCCCACGCGCATCTCGCCGGCAACCATGGCCAAGGAGAAGACGGCGGCGCTGGAACGTGCGAAGAAGGCGTCGGCGTCGGAGAAGGCGAAGGGGAGATCTACCAGCCGCGGCGGGTCCTCGTCCAGATCCCGCCTGCCGAAGGGCTGGGTCCAAGGGGACTGGATCCAGTCGACCATCACAGAGAATGACCTCCTCGACATGGCCAACGAGGGCTTGATCCCTCATGGAGCTGCGAGGCTTCCGGGGAAGGAGTGGCAGCCCCAGCCAGAAGAGGGTGAGTGTGTGCTCTTGGCCACCCATGTTGATCGTGGATTTTCCTTGCCGCCGAGTGTTTTCTTCCGTGGCTTCTTGAATTTCTTTGGACGGCAGCTCCACCACTTTACCCCAAACTCCATTGCCTATCTTGCCGCGTTCGTGTCCATGTGTGAGGGTTTCCTGGGCTGTAGACCGCACTGGGGTTTGTTCAAGCATATATTCACGTGTTGCTCTCAGACCGTGAAGAAGGCGAGCCCAGGCGATGAAAAGACCCGAGTCGTCCAAATGTGCGGGGGTCTGGGCATCCAGGTGAGGAACAAGAGCACCTTCCCGCCCATGACCTTTCCCGAGTCCGTAAGAGGCTGGCAGTCGACTTGGTTCTACTGCCAGGTCCAGTCGATGCCAGGGCAGTCGAGTGGACTCCCTCCGTTTACCATGGGCCGAGTGAACAAGCCCTCCCCTCTGAAGTTGATTCCGGAGGAGAAAGCTGACGTGAAGATGTTGATGGAGCGCGTGGTGCAGTTGGTCCGGGAGGGAGTGACGGGCATGGACCTCCTGGAGGTCTTCCTCAGGCGTCGCATCCAGCCCCTTCAGTTCCGGAGTCACTGCATGTGGTTGTACTGTGGGACTGAAGACGAGACTCGAGTCCATCCAGAAGCAGTCGACGATGTCACTTTGGAGAGATGGATGGTAGCCGTTACCGGAAATAAGGATAACCCACGCGGAGCCAGAAGGATCCCTCCACTCGACCACAACAGCGAACCAAACAAGGTACACTTGCTCTGCTCTCTACTGTGTTCTTGTCACATTCATTTCTGTTTATCCTGCCGACTGGTCGACTGATCCTTGTCTTGATATCTGCTAGGCTCTCACCGAGCTGTACTCGATGCCCAATGGGGCACAAGCTCCGACTGAGGAGGGTGAGGCGAGTGGGGGCGAGAGCCAGGGAGAGGAGGAATGGGACTCGGACGTTGCAGAGGATGACGACGACGATGGTGATGACGACGGTGATGAAGACGACGGTGATGAAGATAACGCCGAAGACGAGGAAGAAGAGGAGGAGGTCGTGCCACCGCGCTCGGAAAGGCGGTCGAAGCTTGTCCACGACCCTTCGACTGAACGTGGCAAGGGGGTTGCGACTGCTGCACAGTTGACCAAGCGCCCTCGGACCACCTCTCCAGCGCCGACTGAAAAGGCGCCGAAGCAGCCTAGGGCGGCTCCGTCAAAGCCGACCAAGCTCCTGCCGAAGATGAAGGTGTCTATCCCCACCATATCAGGGTAATCGTGCTGCTTAAGTCTTCTTATTTTGTGTGAACTTTGTCTCTGGTCGACGCTGAAGTTTAGTCGACTGATCTTTTGGAGTTGTAGTGCTGCTACTTCTGAAACCTCGGCCCGGGCTGACGACCACGAGATGGAGGATGCAGCAACTTCGAACCCAGGTACTGTGCACTTAACGTCATTTTTAGTCGACTGATTCGCGATCTCTGATCCTGATTCTTCTTCGTAGCTCCACCCAATACTGTTATCAATCTCCCTGATGACGATGAGGATGAAGAACCACTGACGCGCAGGAGGAGCAGGAAAGCGTCCGCCAGTAAGGTGCCCTAGGATGTGACGGCGCCTGAGATTCCGACTGCGGAGGAAGGGAACACCACTCGACACACAGTGTCCTTCGCAGATCCATTGACGAGTGCTCAGCAGCCCTCCCTCTTCACAACGCACCATGTCCCGGAGGACCAAGCTGGCGCGGCGAAGGAGGCAATACGCCAGGCGGGAATCATGATGGAGCAGCTGAAGACCATCCGGGATGCGAGCCAGGCGGCATATGACGCCAGTTCTGCCCTCCAAAGCAATGTTCAGGTCAGTCGACCATCGTTTGCTCTGTTGGATATGCTACCAAAATTTTTTCCTTTCCGGGATTTATAGTAGTCACCCAGTGGGTGTGTCGATTAAACTCCGTGTTAGCGGGGGTACGCTGAGTGCACCCACTGGGTGTAGTCCCCAAGGCTAAGGTCGACTGCTGGCAGTCGGCCTTAGGCTTTATGCTGTCAATCTTTCTGTCAGTCAACTATGTCGACTGGATTTCACAAACCGGTGGGGGCATGCTGAGTGCACCCACTGGGTGTAGTCCCCGAGACTGTGGTCGACTGCTTGCAGTTGATTACAGTCTTAAAGAATACATCTCCCTTCTCTTTTTTTTGAGGTCGACTGGTCGACTATGTCTTCAACAGGATTAGTGGGGGCACGCTGAGTGCACCCACTGGGTGTAGTCCCCGAGACTACGGTCGAATGCTTGTATTCGGCTGTAGTCTTAGAAACGTGTGTTTTTCCCTTTTTCACTCGGAAGTGAATTATATTTGACGTTTAGTCGATTGGTTCTTCGCAGAACTCTTGTGATCTTGTGGCTCGCTATTCTGAGCTGGAAAACAAGCACACTCAACTCGAGCTGAGCCTGAAGCTGGTTCAGGAGAAGCTGACAAAGGCCAAGGAGGATACCGAAGGTATGTTTGGTGAGACCCTGACGACTACTTTTCCCCTTGCTTGTTTCAAAATCTGATCTTGCTGTAACTTGCAGGTAAGGTAAGGGAGGCCCAGCAGAAGAAAGACCTCGAGCTAGCTGAGAAGGTCAAGCTTGCTGACGAGAAGTTAGCTTCAGTCACCAAGCTTGAACAAGACAATACCAATCTGAAAGTGGCTCTTGGGATCGCCAACAAGGAGGTCAGTCGACTAAAAACTGATAAAGCTGCCCTGACCGACCAAGTCAATAAGTTGACTGGGAAGAAAAACGATCTGGAGGCCTTCCTGAGTGGTCTTGCCAAGAGGCTGTTTCTTATGCTTGAAGGTAAACCTTTATGCTTGGCAAACATTTCCAATTGTGGTTTTTCCATTCGACCATCCTTTTGACTTAGTGATCACCCTTGCAGAATTTTGTCAAAACTTTGAAGAAGAAACCAGCCGACTGGAGCCAAACCTCGACCCCGTCAATTCTCCGGTGAACGACGAAGTTGCCATGGATGTTTTCCGATTGGAGTCTCGTGTTGCAGCTGTCGTGGACTATCTCGCAAGGCTGAAGGCCGCCACATCTCGCATCGACTCGATGCTCTGGCCTGAGGAGACACTTCAGAATGACCTTGAGTCGCTGATGACCCGCTTGAACACGATCCCTGGTCGAGTGCAGGAATGGAAGAAGTCCTCGGCTTGTTGTGGTGCAGATGTTGCTCTGTGTCTGGCCCGAGTCCACTGTAAAGATGCGCGAGAAGAGAAGCTGGCGGCTCTTCGGGTGGCCAACACCAAGAAACACGACTTCAGGTCCTTTATGGAAACTTTCCTTGCAGCTGCCACTCGGATCGCCGACGGGATTGACCTTGATGAATTCGTTGCACCTTCCAGCCCTCCACAGGAGGGGTAAAAAACTTCTTCTGGCTCGACTCTTTAAATTTGCCTCGGTATGCCGAGTGGAATTGTAGCCGATAAACCTTAACAGGCTTAACGCCTGAGCACTTTCGGTTCCTTTAGATATCGATTCAAACTTGAATTTGGTGCTTGAATATGATTGCCTTTGGCTCGAAATGTCTTTTGCAAGTTCAAAGCAAGGCGCCTTTACTGCAATCGACTTATTCTTTAGTCCACTTAGGCGAGCACTGAGCTGCGGCTAAGCCTCCGAGTGAGAGGCTTGCTCTTCACTCGGTAGGATTTTGGTAACTTAGGCGAGCACAGGGCTGCAGCTAAGCCTCCGAGTGAGAGGTTTGCTCTTCACTCGGTAGGGTTTTTGTAACTTAGGCGAGCACAGGGCTGCAGCTAAGCCCCCCGAGTGAGAGGGTTGCTCTTCACTCGGTAGGATTTTTATAACTTAGGCGAGTGCTTGGACTGCAGCTAAGCCCCCGAGTGAGAAGGTTGCTCTTCACTCGGTAGGATTTTTATAACTTAGGCGAGCACAGGGCTGCAGCTAAGCCCCCGAGTGAGAGGGTTGCTCTTCACTCGGTAGGATTTTTATAACTCAGGCGAGCACAGGGCTGCAGCTAAGCCTCCG
>NC_057809.1:413066182-413066890 GCF_018294505.1 Triticum aestivum | reverse complement strand
TAAGCCTCCGAGTGAGAGGGTTGCTCTTCACTCGGTAGGATTTTTATAACTTAGGCGAGTGCTTGGACTGCAGCTAAGCCTCCGAGTGAGAGGGTTGCTCTTCACTCGGTAGGATTTTTATAAACTTAGGCGAGTCCTTGGACTGCAGCTAAGCCCCCGAGTGAAAGGCTGGCTTACCACTCGGTAGGATTTTGATAAACTTAGGCGAGTCCTTGGACTGCAGCTAAGCCCCCGAGTGAAAGGCTGGCTTACCACTCGGTAGGATTTTGATAAACTTAGGCGAAACGGATTCGCAGCTAAGCCTCCGAGTGAGAGTCTGGCTCACCACTCGATAGGATTTTTACAAACTTAGGCGAAACGGATTCGCGGCTAAGCCACCCACTGAGGGGGAGTTTTTATGTGGGCAAAAATAAAAAGTGATGACACAATTATTTCTAAACCCATGAACTACAGAAGTACTTTATTGTAACTCATCCGAGTGATAAAACTTAAGTGTAAAATGGGCGGAGTAGCTCCGCGTTCCAAGCTCGGGGCTCGTCGATATTATGCTCGACGTTGTAAAGACGGTACGCCCCGTTGTGGAGAACCTTGGTGACGATGAAGGGGCCTTCCCAAGAAGGAGCAAGCTTGTGTGGTTTGTGCTGATCCACTCGGAGAACCAAATCCCCTTCCTGGAAGGCTCGACCTCTCACATTTCGGGCGTGGAAA
>NC_057809.1:413023117-413066172 GCF_018294505.1 Triticum aestivum | reverse complement strand
GAGTGGAAGTCTGGCTTACCACTCGGTAGGATTTTGATAAACTTAGGCGAGTCCTTGGACTGCAGCTAAGCCTCCGAGTGAGAGGGTTGCTCTTCACTCGGTAGGATTTTTATAAACTTAGGCGAGTGCTTGGACTGCAGCTAAGCCTCCGAGTGGAAGTCTGGCTTACCACTCAGTAGGATTTTGATAAACTTAGGCGAGTCCTTGGACTGCAGCTAAGCCTCCGAGTGGAAGGCTGGCTTACCACTCGGTAGGATTTTTATAACTTAGGCGAAACGGATTCGCAGCTAAGCCTCCGAGTGGGAGTCTGGCTCACCACTCGGTAGGATTTTTACAAACTTGGGCGAAACGGATTCGCGGCTAAGTTACCCACTGAGGGGGAATTTTATTGGACAAAAATAAAAAGTGACATAAATTATGGAGGAACTTTGACACTATTATTTTGAGGTCCATGAACTACAGAAGTACTTTATTGCAACTCATCCGAGTGATAAACTTAAGTGTAAAATGGGCGGAGTAGCTCCGCGTTCCAAGCTCGGGGCTCGTCAATATTATGCTCGACGTTGTAAAGACGGTACGCCCCGTTGTGGAGAACCTTGGTGACGATGAAGGGGCCTTCCCAAGAAGGAGCAAGCTTGTGTGGTTTGTGCTGATCCACTCGGAGAACTAAATCCCCTTCCTGGAAGGCTCGACCTCTCACATTTCTGGCGTGGAAACGACGCAAATCTTGTTGGTAGATGGTCGACCGGATCAGAGCCATCTCCCTTTCTTCCTCTAAAAGGTCGACTGCGTCCTGCCGCGCTTGTTCAGCCTCTGCTTCGTTGTAGATTTCAACTCGAGGAGCATTGTGGAGAAGATCACTCGGCAAGACTGCTTCAGCTCCGTAGACCAAGAAGAATGGAGTTCTTCCGGTCGACCGATTAGGTGTGGTCCGTAGTCCCCAAAGCACTGAGGGAAGTTCGTCGACCCAAGCTCCAGCTGCATGCTTGAGATCACGCATCAGTCGGGGTTTCAATCCCTTGAGAATCAGGCCATTGGCTCGCTCTGCTTGTCCATTCGACTGCGGATGGGCGACTGAAGCGCAATCGACCCGTGTGCCTTGGGAGCTACAGAAATTTCTAAATTCCTCCGAGTCAAAGTTCGACCCATTATCCGTAATGATGCTGTGTGGGACTCCATATCTGAATATTAGTTCCCTGATGAAGCTAACAGCAATACCGGTGTCAAGGTTCTTGATTGGTTTAGCCTCGATCCACTTGGTGAACTTGTCGACTGCCACCAGTACATGCGTGAAGCCGCTCCGTCCTGTTCTCAAAGGACCGACCATGTCCAGTCCCCATACTGCGAAAGGCCAAATGAGTGGGATGGTCTTTAGAGCTGACGCAGGCTTGTGCGACATATTCGAGTAGAACTGACATCCCTCGCACTTATCCACTATCTCTTTTGCCATCTCATTCGCCTTTGGCCAGTAAAATCCGGCTCAGTATGCTTTGGCCACGATGGTCCGAGAGGACGCATGATGACCACAGGTCCCCGAGTGGATATCATTGAGGATGAGTCGACCTTCTTCTGGTGTTATGCACTTCTGACCAACTCCAGTCGCACTTTCTCTGTACAATTGTCCTTTGATTACGGTAAAGGCCTTAGATCGACAGACGATCTGTCGAGCCTCTTCCTCATCCTTCGGGAGCTCTTTTCTCAGGATATACGCGACGTACGGAACTGTCCAGTCGGGAATGACCACCAAAACCTCCATGATCAAGTCGACCACCGCTGGGACTTCAACTTCAGTCGGATCTATGGCACTCTTGGGCTGTGGAGTTTCTTCGGTGAAAGGATCTTCTTTGACTGACGGAGTGCGTATATGCTCCAAGAACACACCACTCGGAATGGCTTCTCTCTTGGAACCTATCTTTGCTAGATCATCAGCTGCTTGATTTTTCAGTCGGGGTATATGATGGAGCTCCAACCCCTCGAACTTCTTTTCCAGCTTCCTCACTGCACTGCAGTATCCAGTCATGGCTGGGCTTCTCACGTCCCACTCTTTCATCACCTGATTGACCACTAAATCCGAGTCGCCATAGACCATCAGGCGACGGACGCCGAGTGAAATGGCCATGCGCAACCCATATAAGAGGGCCTCATATTCTGCCTCATTGTTGGAGGAATCAAAGTGAATCTGGAGCACATATCTGAGCTTATCTCCTCTGGGGGAAACCAGGACAACCCCAGCACCGGAACCATTCAACATCTTAGAGCCATCAAAAAACATGGTCCAATGCTCCGATTGAACTTCAGTCGGCTGCTGCTGTTCAATCCACTCGGCGAGGAAATCTGCTATTGCCTGGGACTTAATGGCTTTCTTTACCTCAAACTTGATATCAAGGGGAAGAAGTTCAATCGCCCATTTGGCCACTCGACAAGTTGCATCCCTGTTGTGCAAAATCTCTGATAGTGGAGCGTCATTGACGACTGTGATGGAATGATCAGAGAAATAATGAGCAACCTTCTTTGTGGTCATGTATATTCCATACACAAGCTTCTGATAATGAGGATATCTCTGCTTGGATGGAGTCAGGACTTCAGACAAATAATACACTGGGCGCTGAACTTTGAGAGCTTTTCCTTCTTCTTCCCGCTCGACCGTAAGCACAGTACTGACGACTTGTCCTGTGGCTGCGATATAGAGCAACAGAGGCTCTTTGCTGATTGGAGCAGCAAGCACCGGCTGGGTGGAAAGCAGAGCTTTTAGCTCGGCAAACGCTGCATCAGCTTATGGAGTCCACTCGAACTTGTCTGTCTTCTTCATCAGTCGGTAAAGAGGCAATGCCTTTTCACCGAGTCGTGAGATGAATCGACTTAATGCGGCCAAGCATCCAGTAAGCTTCTGGACATCGTGCACTCGCACAGGGCGTTTCATTCGGAGAATAGTGCCGATCTTCTCTGGGTTAGCGTCGATTCCCCGTTCGGAAACGAGAAAACCGAGTAACTTGCTACCAGGAACTCCAAATGTGCACTTTGATGGATTGAGCTTGATATCATACCTTCTGAGGTTGGCAAATGTTTCGGCGAGGTCAGCGAGCAGGTCGGAACCTTTTCGTGACTTGACAACGATATCATCCATATATGCTTCCACATTCCGACTGATTTGAGTGAGTAGACACTTCTGAATCATTCGCATAAATGTGGCTCCGGCATTCTTGAGGCCGAATGGCATGGTGATATAGCAGAAGCACCCGAATGGAGTGATGAAAGCTGTTTTTACCTCGTCGGGTCCGTACAGACGGATCTGGTGGTACCCGGAGTAGGCATCTAAAAAAGATAGCCTCTCGCATCCCGCGGTCGAGTCGACGATTTGATCTATGCGAGGGAGAGGAAAATGATCTTTCGGGCAGGCCCGGTTGATGTGCTTGAAATCAATGCACATTCGAAGGGACTTGTCCTTCTTAGGAACCATGACGACATTAGCGAGCCACTCGGAGTGGTATATCTCTCAGATAAACCCGGCCGCCAACAGTCGAGCCACTTCTTCACCGATGGCTTTTCTCTTCTGGACGGCGGACCGCCGAAGATGCTCTTTGACTGGTTTTGCAGATGAGTCGACTCTTAGGCGGTGCTCAGCCAGTCCCCTGGGAACACCTGGCATGTCAGCGGGCTTCCATGCAAAAATGTCCCAGTTCTCACGGAGGAACTGGATGAGCGCTTCTTCCTATTTGGGGTCGAGTGTCGTGGAGATGCGGGTCGGAGCTGCATCGGGGTCGGTCGGGTGAATGTGAACAGGCTTCGTCTCACCGGACGACTGGAATGCAGATTCTGTGGCGGGTTTCTTTGATCGCAGCAAGTCACTCGGATATGCATTTTGCTTGTATTCCTTGAATTTGACCGCTGTCACCTGGGAATCGGCAATCTTGGAGCCCTTCTAAAAACACTCTTCTGCCTTTTTCCTATCACCGGTGACAGTGATCACTCCTTTGGGGCCGGGCATCTTCAATTTGAGGTACACGTAACATGGTCGAGCCATGAACCGTGCGTAAGCTGGTCTCCCCAAAATGGCATGATATGCACTCTGAAAATCCACGACCTCAAACGTCAACTTTTCTTTGCGAAAGTGTTTCGAATCACCAAACACCACATCCAAAGCTATTTGGCCGAGTGACTCGGCTTTCTTCCCTGGTATAACTCCATGAAAGCTCATGTTACTAGTGCTCAGTCGGGACATCGGAATGCCCATTCCTTTCAGTGTGTCTGCATACAACAGATTCAGCCCACTTCCACCATCCATCAGCACCTTTGTCAGTCGAGTGCCTTCGACAACTGGATCGACCACCAAAGCTTGCCTCCCAGGGGTGGCAATATGAGTCGGGTGATCAGATTGGTCGAATGTGATGGGTATTTGAGACCATTTCAGATAATTTGCCTTTGCTGGGGCAACCATGTTCACCTCTCGGTTAATGACTTTCAGTCGACTCCTGCCTTCCACATCTGCAAAGATCATCAGAGTGGAGTTGATATGTGGATATCCTTCCTCACTGTCCTCCTTGTCTTCAGCCTTGTCCGACTCCTTCTCCTTGTCCTTAGACTGTTTTCCCTGAAACTGCTGGATCAGGAGTCGACATTGGCGAGTGGTGTGCTTCGGGTAGATGATATTCCCCTCTTCGTCTTTCTTCGTGTGGATGTGACACGGCATATCCATTACGTCATTCCCTTCTTTATCCTTTACCTTCTTGGGGTTCCAGGATCCTTTTGGTTTCCCCTTAAACTTTCCCTGAGTCACGGCCAGAGCCTCTCCAGGAGCTGCCGGTTCAGCCTTCCGCTTCTGTTTCCGACTGGTGTTTCCTTTTTCCGACTGACTTGGCTTGTGCTTGCCGCTTCGGAGTCGGTCTTCTTCTTCGCCGTTGGTGTACTTGGTAGCAATCTCCATCATCCGACTCAAGGTCATGTCACCGGTTCGACCAAACTTCAAACTCAGTTCTCTGTTCTTGACGCCATCCTTGAAGGCGCAGACTGCCTGATGATCGGACACGTTCTCCACAGTGTGGTGCAAAGTGATCCACCTCTGAATATACTCTCTGAGAGTCTCATTAGCCTTCTGCACGCTTGCAAGTTCCTTCAAATGTTCTGACGAACACTCGGGATAAATCTTCCCAAGTGTAAATGCTGCTAGGAGATAATTGGGTCAACCATGCCCTGGCAGAACCTTCCAGCATGAGGGGCAAATGCTTCATGGCCACCTCGTCGTTCCCACCACCAATCTGAACTGCCACTCGGTAGTCTTCAAGCCAAGTTTCAGGCTTAGACTCACCAGTGAACTTGCTGACTCCTGTTGCCAACCTGAAATTGGGAGGGATAACTGCGGCTCTAATAGCTCTGCTGAAACATTCAGGACCAGAAACATGCACTCGACTGCTTGTGGGTGCATCTCTGTCGAGTCCGCCTCGATGGGCTCTGTTCCGGTCGACCATACCTTGCACGATAATGGATCGCGCGTCGAAGCCTGGTTCTCTGGGGTCGACTGGAACCCTTCGCCCTGTACTGTACTGACGCCTGTCATCTGGCTGCCGAGGAGCGTAAGACCCACCCCTCGGAGGGGAATTGGGCACTCGACGCCTATCATCTCGGTCGAGTCTGTCGCCATATTGATCTCGCCGATTCTCGCGCCCTTCACGCCGCGGAGGCGATCTGGGGCTGTGAGCCGACTGAACCGTATTCACAGTGACAGATCGACTGTGAATTCTGTTGCGCGACTGAGACACGGCTGAATTCTGATCTCCTGCTGCCCGGAGCAGATCCCTGATCTGCAGCAAACTTCTGCCAGCTTCCGACTGCGAAGGCTGGATGGACTCTGCTATACGGGTCACAGCTGCTAAATTCTGAATTGGGGTTCGGTATACCTGAGTCGGCGGGAAGAGTTGACGTCGACTGGTGTCGGGAACTCGTTGCCGCGCGCGCTCGTCGAGTGCTCGCTGAAGGTTCTCCAGTCGAGTGCGCTCGGCCAAATTGGCCAGACGCGCCTCCTCCAAGGCACGAGCCTCGGGGGTTTCTCCTGCGATGGGAGTACGCAGGGCGTCCACATTCCTGCGGCGAAGTTCCTCTCTTTGCAGAGAGTCGAGTGGCTCGGGTTGGTACTCTTCGTAGCCTCGCGCGGGGTCGTCTCCGTCACCTGCTCCACCATCATGGTCGAAGCCAGGGGGACCGCGGGGCCCGTCGACCATCAAGATTTCTGCCGCTGGATCACTGCTACCGCACTCGGATGCAGTCTCTACGGAGCCAGTCGACAGATCGAACAAGCCGTAGAGAGATTCGTCGGGCTCGATTGCCGCAACTTGGGTGGTGGCTGATTGGCGAGCCACCGCGTGCCTCACCCATCGCTGAAGCCTCGACCGGCCCGAGCGCTTGCGCTGGCGGGAGACCGGGAGGGTGGACGATGGAGGAGCCGACCGATACTGGGTCGACGGTTGCCGCAGCAGAACGCCGCGGACACATGCACGAAAATGCGTCGCACCGCGGACGGGGAGCGCATCAACGTCGAGTGGAGCCTCCTGGAGCCACGCGGAATCGTCGGCGATGAAGGTGAGAGTGCCGAGACGGATCTCTTGACCCCCGACCAACACTCCAGTAGACACCATGATGAAAGTACTCGGAAGAATCGCAACTTCTCCACAAAAAATTGCTAAAACACCTGCCCCACGGTGGGCGCCAACTGTTGTGGTTCTAAGCCTGACAGTAGAGTGGGGGGTAGGTATGGAGAGGCAAGGTCCTAGCTATGGAGAGGTTGTAAGCACAAAGGATGTACGAGTTCAGGCCCTTCTCGGAGGAAGTAATAGCCCTACGTCTCGGAGCCCGGAGGCGGTCGAGTGGATTATGAGTATATGAGTTACAAGATGCCGAACCCTTCTGCCTGTGGAGGGGGGTGGCTTATATAGAGTGCGCCAGGACCCCAGCCAGCCCACGTAGGAGAGGGTTTAAGGTGAGTTAAGTCTGGGGCGTTACTGGTAACGCCTCACATAAAGTGTCTTGACTATCATAAAGGCTACTTAATTACAGGCCGTTGCAGTGCAGAGTGCCTCTTGACCTCCTGGTGGTCGAGTGAGTCTTCGTGGTCGAGTCCTTCAGGCCAGTCGAGTGAGTCCTTAGTTGGTCGACTGGAAGGTGACCTAATGATAAGGATGTCCTGGGTAAGTTACTTGGATCAGGTCCATGACCCTACCCTAGGTACATAACCCCATCAAGGGCTCCTTGGACGAAAACCGCCATCGGACGAGTTTGCGGTGAATGTGTCTCCATGAACGTGTAGTATGTGTTGATGTCAATTGTGTACGGTAGAAGTTAGTCGAAGGCGGAGGTCAAGGAGACAACAGAGTGTTGCAACGACTGCGTCTGAGGCTGTCCGTTTGGATGGCCGGCTAGTAGTACGACGGCTTGAGGGGGGAGGGATGTTGTTGTTTGGGCGTCACCGACACAGTGGTCCATCATGGAGGAGGAGAAGGGCTCGAGTGGCCGTGACCTTCTTGATGGCCCTCTCCCTCACACACCACTCTTGCTGTTCGCTGACCGGGCCACGTGGGAAAGCTTGTCCGGGTCCAACAGGATGTCGAACATGGTGAAGGGATTTGGAGGATCCATCATGATGTTGACGGGTGCGGGGGAGGGGAAGGTGGGCTTTTGCATGAAAAGAGGGGTGGGATTATGAAAGTGCACGTGCCCTCGATGAGGTTTTGTGTGGGATGTTAATATCAGAGCTCTAATTTCTCCCGGTGCTCCTTTTGCCCTATTTAGTGACCCGCATTGGATGCTTAGAAGGGAAAAGTCTAAAATAAACCTTGAATTCGTAGACGAAAATTAAATCGAACGGTGAACTTCCAATCCCTGAAATCAACGCACTAAATTCTTCGATCCCCGTCTATTTCAAATTTTGAGAGTGTTTCGCTGGTATTCGCTGATGTGGCAATCAAATTGGGTCCACCCATTAGAGCAGTCGCTCGCGTGCCCGCTCTGCTATGGTTTTCATTTTTTCCATTTTATTTTCCTTTTTTTCTTTGGGTTTTCTTTATTTTCATCCTTTTCTTCCTTCGTTATAATTTGTTTTTCACTAGTTTTCTTTGGTTTTTCTTTCTTCGTTATACTTTTGATTTTCTTTTGTTTCTTTCTCATTTTTTCGTATTATTTGTTTTCTCTAATTTTATTTACAATTTCAAATTTTTTCAAATACATTATGTACGTTAACACACACATGAAACATTTTTTGATACTCTTTTGATATTTTCTAAATACATTATGTACATTAACACACACATGAAACATTTTCTGATACACTTTCAACATTTTTCAAATAAATTATGTACATTTTAAAATGCATGTTTTCAACCTTTTTTGAATATACAGTAACATTTTGCCAAATACATGTTTAACGTTTTCTTAGAGCAACTATAGCAGTCTCCGCATCCCGCCGGCTCGCAAAACGTGTTTGCAATTCGCGGAAAAATGAGCATCCATCTTCCCACACACATGAATGAGTATGTTCGAAATGAGCTACCGCAATTGAACCAAAGAATGAGCTATCAAAATGAGCTACCGCAAGTGCACGTGCCCCGTTGTTTTCGCATTTGAAGAACACCCATCCGGGGTGCTGATACGTCTCCGTCGTATCTATAATTTTTTATTGTTCCATGCCAATATTCCACAACTTTCATATACTTTTGGCAATTTTTTATACTATTTTTGGGACTAACATATTGATTCAGTGCCAAGTGTCAGTTCCTGTTTGTTGCATGTTTTCTTTCGCAGAAAATCCATATCAAACGGAGTCCAAACGGGATAAAAACTGACGCTGATTTTTTTGAAATATATGTGATTTTTGAGAAGAAGAATCAACGCGAGACGATGCCCGAGGGGGCCACGAGAAAGGGGGGCGCCCTGGGCCCTCGTGGCCACCCCATAAGGCAGTCGATACCCTTCTTTCGCCGCAAGAAAGCTAATATCGGGATAAAAATCGTGTCCAAAATTCAGACCAATCGGAATTACGGATCTCCGGAAATTTAAGAAATGGTGAAAGGGCAAACTCTGAAACGCAGAAACAGAGAGAGACAGAGAGACAGATCCAATCTTCGAGGGGCTCTCGCCCCTCCCACGCCATGGAGGCCATGGATGTAACATCCCAATTTTTATTAAATTTGGATGTTAATATAATCATTCAATGCATATCATATTTCTTTGTATTTTGGAATTTTTAAAATATTCAAATAATATTTTTCCACTCGAGAAAAACAAATGAGAGGGGATAAGATGACTTCCTGAAAATATAAAAGAGTGGGAAGTTTTATTTTGAATATTATTTGAAGTTTTTGGAGTTTATTGGTATTTTTTTGCAAAAGTGCATTGATTGCATTAGGAAAAATATTTTCAAAATGTTCTATGCTTAAGTAAATGTTCGTTAGGTTCTAAATATTGCATAGTTATTTTAGAATTATTTTGGTGTTTTTAGTGATTCATTTGAATTATTTACGGCCAATTTAGTCTCCTGTTAGAAAAAAACACACGCACGCAGCCTGGACTGAAACTGGGTTCGGCCCAAGAGCGCCCGACCGGCCCAGCTGGCCATTTCGGCCCAAGGCCGCCCGCGCGCCCAAAACCCCTACACCGGTCGAATGCTCCGCGCCCGCCCTCACTCGCCTCCTCTCGCTGCCGCTGCCAGGCGGGCCCCACCCGTCAGGCCGTCCCCAACCTCCCGCACCACGCGGGATAAACACTCGTGCCTCGCCGCCCGCAACCGTCGGCCGCCTCTCTCGTGGATGAGGCCTTATCCGTCGACCCCGAGCCCTCTAACTGCACCTATAAATGCCCCGAACCCCCTCTTCTGTCCTTGTCGTCCCGCTTCTCCCCACGCCGCCTATAGCCGCCGTCGTTGTCGTACGCATCTCGCCGGCCGAACGGACCTCGCCGAAGCTTTCCGTCACCAGTAAGCCACGACGGCATCCATCTTCTTCGTCAAATGACTTCCCGCGGCAAGGCGGATCCGTTTGACATCTTTTTCTCGCCTCACCGACCCCGACGCCCCTGAGAAGCCCCGACGCCACCATCCTGACGCCCAAGCCGCGCCGCACCTCCCGTCTCCTTCCCCGACGCCGAGGACCGCCGTAGTCGCTGCCCCGCCATCGACCGCTGCCGCGCCGCCTGATACGTCTCCAACGTATCTATAATTTTTGATTGCTCCATGCTATATTATCTACTGTTTTGGACTATATTGGGCTTTATTTTCCACTTTTATATTATTTTTGGGACTAACCTATTAACCAGAGGCCCAGCCCAGAATTGCTGTTTTTTGCCTATTTCAATGTTTCGGATAAACAGAATATCAAACGGAGTCCAAACGGAATAAAATCTTCGGAAACGTGATTTTCTCGCCAAACGTGATCCAGGAGACTTGGACCCTACTGCAAGGGATCAAAGAGGTGGTCACGAGGGTGGGGGGCGCCCCCTGCCTCGTGGGCCCCCCGGTGCTCCACCGACGTACTCCTTCCTCCTATATATACACACGTACCTCCAAACGATCAGAACAGGAGCCAAAAACCTAATTCCACGACCGGAACTTTCTGTATCCACGAGATCCCATCTTGGGGCCTGTTCCGGAGCTCCGCCGGAAGAGGGCCGTCATCACGGAGGGCTTCTACATCATCCTAGCCCCTCCGATGAAGTGTGAGTAGTTTACCTCAGACCTTCGGGTCCATAGTTAGTAGCTATATGGCTTCTTCTCTCTCTTTGAATCTCAATACATAGTTCTCCCCCTCTCTCGTGGAGATCTATTCGATGTAATCTTCTTTTTGCGGTGTGTTTGTTGAGACCGATGAATTGTGGGTTTATGATCAAGTCTATCTATGAATAATATTTGAATCTTCTCTGAATTCTTTTATGCATGATTGATTATCTTTGCAAGTCTCTTCAAATTATCCGTTTGGTTTGGCCAACTAGATTGGTAGTTCTTGCCATGGGAGAAGTGCTTAGCTTTGGGTTCGATCTTGCGGTGTCCTTACCCAATGACAGAAGGGGCAGCAAGGCACGTATTGTATCGTTGCCATCGAGGATAACAAGATGGGGTTTATTTCATATTGCATGAATTTATCTCTCTACATCATGTCATCTTGCTTAAGGCGTTACTCTGTTTTTAACTTAATACTCTAGATGCATGCTGGATAGCGGTCGATGAGTGGAGTAATAGTAGTAGATGCAGAATCATTTCGATCTACTTGTCACAGACGTGATGCCTATATACATGATCATGCCTAGATATTCTCATAATTATGCACAATTCTATCAATTGCTCAACAGTAATTTGTTCACCCACCGTAGAATACTTATGCTCTTGAGAGAAGCCACTAGTGAAACCTATGGCCCCCGGGTCTATTCTCATCATATCAATCTCCATCACTTTTATATTGCTTTGCTTTTACTTTTTACTTTGCATCTTTATATCAAAAATACCAAAAATATTATATCTATCAGATCTCACTCTTGTAAGTGACCGTGAAGGGCTTGACAACCCCTAATCGCGTTGGTTGCGAGTAGCTATCGCTTTGTGCAGGTACGAGGGACTTGAGCATGGGCTCCTACTGGATTGATACCTTGGTTCTCAAAAATTGAGGGAAATACTTACGCTACTCTGCTGCATCACCCCTTCCTCTTCGGGGAAAACCAACGCAAGGTCAAGACGTAGCAAGAAGGATTTATGGCGCCGTTGCCGGGGAGTCTACGCAAAAAGTCAACATACCAAGTACCCATCGCAATCCCTATCTCTCGCATTACATTATTTGCCATTTGCCTCTCGTTTTCCTCTCCCCCCAATTCACCCTTGAAGTTTTATTCGCCCTCTCTCTCTATCCTCCCTCTCTATTTGCCTCTTTTTGTCCGCTTGCTTTTTGTTTGCCCGTGTGTTAGAATGCTTGTTTGTCGCGATGGCTCAAGATGCTACCAAATTGTGTGACTTCACCAATACCAATAATAATGATTTCCTTAGCACTCCGATTGCTCCTCTTACCGATGTTGAGTCTTGTGAAATTAATATTGCTTTGTTGAATCTTGTTATGAAAGATCAATTCGCCGGCCTTCCTGGTGAAGATGCCGCCACTCATCTGAATAGCTTCGTTGATTTATGTGATATGCAAAAGAAAAAAGATGTCAATAATGATGTCATTAAATTGAAGATATTTCCTTTTTCGCTTAGAGATCGTGCTAAAGCTTGGTTTTCGTCTTTGCCTAAGAATAGTATTGATTGATGGAACAAGTGCAAAGATGCTTTTATCTCTAAGTATTTTCCTCCCGCTAAGATCATCTCTCTTAGAAACGATATAATGAACTTTAAACAACTTGATCATGAACATGTTGCACAAGCTTGGGAGGGAATGAAATTAATGATAAGTAATTGTCCTACTCATGGTTTGAATTTGTGGATGATTATACAAAAAAAATTATGCCAGATTGAATTTTGCTTCTAGAAATCTTTTAGATTCGGCCGCGGGAGGCACTTTTATGGAAATCACTTTAGGAGATGCTACTAAACTCCTAGATAATATTATGGTTAATTATTCTCAATGGCATACTGAAAGAACTTCTAATAAAAAAGTGCATGCGATAGAAGAAATTAATGTGTTGAGTGGAAAGATGGATGGACTTATGAAATTATTTGCTACTAAGAGTGTTTCTTCTGATCCTAATGATATGCCTTTATCTACTTTGATTGAGAATAATAATGAATCTATGGATGTGAATTTTGTTGGTAGGAATAGTTTTGGTAACAACGCTTATAGAGGGAATTTTAATCCTAGGCCATATCCTAGTAATCCTTCTAATAATTATGGGAATTTCTACAACAACTATTATGGAAATTATAATACGATGTCCTCTGATTTTGAATCTAGTATTAAAGAATTTATTTCTTCACAAAAGAATTTTAATGCTATGATTGAAGAAAAATTGCTTAAGATTGATGATTTGGCTAGGAACGTTGATAGAATTGCTCTTGATGTTGATGCTTTGAAACTTAGATCTATTCCACCTAAGCATGATATTAATGAGTCCCTAAAAGCCATGAGAATTTCAATTGATGAGTGTAAAGAAAGAACCGCTTGGATGCGTGCTTCCAAAGATGCCTTTATTAAAGCATGTTCTTCCAATTCCTATGAAAATCAAGATGAAGATCTAAAAGTTATTGATGTGTCTCCTATTAAATCTTTATTTTGCAATATGAATCTTTATGAAACTGAATATGATCTTCCTTTACCTAGAAGGCGTTCTAAAAATTCGGAGTGTTTAGATCTTAATGATGAAATTGATGAAAGTGGGATTGAAAGAAATAAAAATCTAGATGTTGCTAAACACACTATATTGGATTTCAAGGAATTTAATTATGAAAATTGTTCTTTGATTGATTGTATTTCCTTGTTGCAATCCATGCTAAATTCTCCACGTGCTTATAGTCGAAATAAAGCCTTCACCGAACATATTGTTGATGGCTTGATGCAATCTTATGAAGAAAAACTTGAGTTGAAAGTTTCTATCCCTAGAAAACTCTATGATGAGTGGGAACCTACTATTAAAATTAAAATTAAAGATCATGAGTTTTATGCTTTGTGCGATTTGGGTGCTACTGTCTCTACTATTCCCAAGACTTTGTGTGATTTACTAGATTTCCGTAATTTTGATGATTGCTCTCTAAACTTGCGTCTTGCGGATTCCACTATTAAGAAACATATGGGAAGAATTAATGATGTTCTTATTGTTGCAAATAGGAATTATGTGCCCGTAGATTTCATTGTTCTTGATATAGATTGCAATCCTTCTTGCCCTATTATTCTTGGTAGACCTTTCCTTAGAAGGTGCGATTATTGATATGAAGGAAGGGAATATTAGATTTCAATTTCCATTAAAAAAGGGCATGGAACACTTTCCAAGAAATAAAATAAAATAACCTTATGAAACTATCATGAGAGCCACTTATGGATTGCCTACCAAAGATGGCAATACCTAGATCTATCCTTGCTTGTTATGCCTAGCTAGGGGCGTTAAACGATAGCGCTTGTTGGGAGGCAACCCAATTTTATTTTTATTCCTTACTTTTTTCTCCTGATTATTAATAAATAAATTATTTAGCCTCTGTTTTGGTCATGTTTTTTGTGTTTAATTAGTGTTTGTGCCAAGTAGAACTGTTGGGAAGACTTGGGGAAAGTCTTGTTGAACTTGCTGTAAAAACAGAAACTTTAGCGCTCATGAGAACTGCTTATTTGAAGAGTGCTATTTAGTTAATTATTTTTGCAGATAATTAATAGATAAATTCCTCACGTCCAGTAGTTTATTTTAGAATTTTTGGGGTTCCAGATCTTGCGCTAGCTACAGATTACTACAGACTGTTCTGTTTTTGACAGATTCTGTTTTTCGTGTGTTGTTTGCTTATTTTGATGAATCTATGGCTAGTAAAATAGTTTATAATCCATAGAGAAGTTGGAATACAGTAGGTTTAACACCAATATAAACAAAGAATGAGTTCAATACAGTACCTTGCAGTGGTCTTTTGTTTTCTTTTGCTAACGGAGCTCACGAGTTTTCTATTTTGAGTTTTGTGTTGTGAAGTTTTCAAGTTTTGGGTGAATTATTTTGATGGATCATGGAACAAGGAGTGGCAAGAGCCTAAGCTTGGGGATTCCCATGGCACCCCCAATATAATCCAAGGACACCAAAAAGTCAAAGCTTGGGGATGCCCCCAGAAGGCATCCCCTCTTTCGTCCACTTCCATCGGTAATTTACTTGGAGCTATATTTTTATTCACCAACATGATATGTGTTTTGCTTGGAGCGTCTTGTATTATTTGTGTCTTTGTTTGTTAGTATGCCACAATCATCTTTGCTGTACACACCTTTTGAGAGAGCCATACATGAATTAAAATTTGATAGAATACTCTATGTGCTTCACTTATATCTTTCGAGCTAGATAATTTTGCTCTATGTGCTTCACTTATATCTTTTGAGCTAGATAATTTTGCTCTATGTGCTTCACTTAGATCTTTTAGAGCATGGTGGTGGATTCGTTTTAAAGAAACTATTGATCTCTCATGCTTCACTTAAATTAATTTGAGAGTCTCTTAATAGCATGGTAATTTGCCTAATAATAATATGCTTGGTATTCAAGATTTGTGAAACTTTCTTCTGAGTGTGTTGAATACTAATAAAAGATTGAAGCATGATAATTGTTTTGAGATATGGAGGTGATAATATTAAAGTCATGCTAGTTGAGTAGTTGTGACTTTAAAGAATACTTGTGTTAAAGTTTGTGATTCCCGTAGCATGCACGTATGGTGAACCGTTATGTGATGAAGTCGGAGCATGATTTATTTATTGATTGTCTTCCTTATGAGTGGCGGTCGGGGACGAGCGATGGTCTTTTCCTACCAATCTATCCCCCTAGGAGCATGCGCGTAATACTTTGCTTTGATAACTTCTAAAATTTTTCAATAAGTATATGAGTTCTTTATGACTAATGTTGAGTCCATGGATTATACGCACTCTCACCCTTCCACCCTTGATAGCCTCTCTAATACCGTGCAACTTTCGCCGGTATCATACACCTACCATATACCTTCCTCAAAACATCCACCATACCTACCTATTATGGCATTTCCATAGCCATTCCGAGATATATTGCCATGCAACTTTCCACCATCTAGTTCATCATGACACATCCATCATTGTCATATTGCTTAGCATGTTCATGTAGTTGACATAGTATTTGTGGCAAAGCCACCGTTCATAAATCTTTCATACTTGTCACTCGTGATTCATTGCATATCCCGGTACATCGCCGGAGGCATTCATATAGAGTCATACTTTGTTTTAGTATAGTTGTAATCATTGAGTTGTAAATAAATGGAAGTGTAATGATCATCATTCAATAGAGCATTGTCCCAAAAAAAGCAAGGCCAAAAAAAAGGCCCAAAAAAATAAATAAATAAATAAGGGGGCAATGCTACTATCCTTTTTTCCACACTTGTGCTTCAAAGTAGCACCATGATATAGCGAGTCTCATATATTATGCTTCAAAGTAGCACCATGTTCTTCATATAGAGAGTCTCATATGTTGTCACTTTCATATACCAGTGGGAATTTTACGTTATAGAACTTGGCTTGTATATTCCAATGATGGGCTTCCTCAAATTTCCCTAGGTCTTCGTGAGCAAGCAAGTTGGATGCACACCCACTCGTTTCTTTTGTTGAGCTTTCATACATTTATAGCTCTAGTGCATCCGTTGCATGGCAATCCCTTCTCACTCACATTGATATCTATTGAGGGGCATCTCCATAGCCCGTTGATACGCCTAGTCGATGTGAGACTATCTTCTCCTTTTTTTCTTCTCCACAACCACCATTCTATTCCACCTATAGTGTTATATCCATGGCTCACGCTCATGTATTGCGTGAAGATTGAAAAAGTTTTGAAAAAGTTAGAGTATGAAACAATTGCTTGGCTTGTCATTGGGGTTGTGCATGATTTAAATACTTTGTGTGGGGAAGATGGAGTATAGCCAGACTATATGATTTTGTAGGGATAACTTTCTTTGGCCATGTTATTTTGAGAAGACATAATTGCTTTGTTAGTATGCTTGAAGTATTATTATTTTCTATGTCAATATAAACTTTTGTCTTGAATCTTTCTAATCTGAATATTCGTACCACAATTAAGAAGATTTGCATTGAAATTATGCCAAGTAGCACTCCGCATCAAAAATTCTCCTTTTATCATTTACCTACTCGAGGACGGGCAGGAATTAAGCTAGGGGATGCCTGATACGTCTCCAACGTATCTATAATTTTTGATTGCTCCATGCTATATTATCTACTGTTTTGGACTATATTGGGCTTTATTTTCAACTTCTATATTATTTTTGGGACTAACCTATTAACCGGAGGCCCAGCCCAGAATTGCTGTTTTTTGCCAATTTCAGTGTTTCGGATAAACAGAATATCAAACAGAGTCCAAACGGAATAAAATCTTCGGAAACGTGATTTTCTCACCAAACGTGATCCAGGAGACTTGGACCCTACTGTAAGGGATCAAAGAGGTGGTCACGAGGGTGGGGGGCGCGCCCCCTGCCTCATGGGCCCCTCGATGCTCCACTGACATACTCCTTCCTCCTATATATACACACGTACCTCCAAACGATCAGAACAGGAGCCAAAAACCTAATTCCACCACCGCAACTTTCTGTATCCACGAGATCCCATCTTGGGGCCTGTTCCGGAGCTCCGCCGGAAGAGGGCCGTCATCACGGAGGGCTTCTACATCATCCTAGCCCCTCCGATGAAGTGCGAGTAGTTTACCTCAGACCTTCAGGTCCATAGTTAGTAGCTAGATGGCTTCTTCTCTCTCTTTGAATCTCAATACAAAGTTCTCCCCCTCTCTCGTGGAGATCTATTCGATGTAATCTTCTTTTTGCGGTGTGTTTGTTGAGACCGATGAATTGTGGGTTTATGATCAAGTCTATCTATGAATAATATTTGAATCTTCTCTGAATTCTTTTATGCATGATTGGTTATCTTTGCAAGTCTCTTCGAATTATCCGTTTGGTTTGGCCAACTAGATTGGTAGTTCTTGCCATGGGAGAAGTGCTTAACTTTGGGTTCGATCTTGCGGTGTCCTTACCCAGTGACAGAAGGGGCAGCAAGGCACGTATTGTATCGTTGCCATCAAGGATAACAAGATGGGGTTTATTTCATATTGCATGAATTTATCTCTCTACATCATGTCATCTTGCTTAAGGCGTTACTCTATTTTTAACTTAATACTCTAGATGCATGCTGGATAGCGGTCGATGAGTGGAGTAATAGTAGTAGATGCAGAATCGTTTCGATCTACTTGTCACGGACGTGATGCCTATATACATGATCATGCCTAGATATTCTCATAATTATGCACAATTCTATCAATTGCTCAACAGTAATTTGTTCACCCACCGTAGAATACTTATGCTCTTGAGAGAAGCCACTAGTGAAACCTATGGCTCCCGGGTCTATTCTCATCATATCAATCTCCATCACTTTTATATCGCTTTGCTTTTCCTTTTTTACTTTGCATCTTTATATAAAAAATACCAAAAATATTCTATCTATCAGATCTCACTCTCGTAATTGACCGTGAAGGGCTTGACAACCCCTAACTGTGTTGGTTGCGAGTAGCTATCGCTTTGTGCAGGTACGAGGGACTTGAGCGTGGGCTCCTACTAGATTGATACCTTGGTTCTCAAAAACTGAGGGAAATACTTACGCTACTCTGCTGCATCATCCCTTCCTCTTCGGGTAAAACCAACGCAAACTCAAGATGTAGCACCGCCGTCCTCTGCTCGTCGCCGACACCGCCAGCCGCTGTAAGCCACCGCACCTCCTCTGGTTCGTTAGATCGAATATCAACGGCTTAGATTAGATTGGTTAGGTTGTTTTTTTAGTCGAACCGGTACGTGGTTAACCGCGGGTTTTATTTTTAAAACCGATCGGTTTTTGTAAAATTAGCCGCCGCCGCCGTTTTGGTTAAATTGTGAACGTCCGCTGTATAAGCTACGCGGCGAACACCTTTCGGCCAATAGGAATCTGCCACGCACCAGGGACCTGTTTGCGATAGTTTTTCTTCACTATTTAGTCCCTTTTATAACAGATTAGTCCCTGATCTTAGATTAGCCATAACTTTTAAACCGTAGATCCAAACTCGATGAAACCAGCGGCAAATTCTTCGTATTGTTTAGATCTATCCAGTGGTATACTTTTTGCAAACTTTTTCAAATTCAAATTTGAATTTATTCAAATTCGAATTCGAACTTCAAATGGCCATATCTCCCAAACCGTAGCTCCAATTAAGTTGATTCCTTTTGCATGCTGTCACCATAGCAAAACCCTATCACCTGGACCTTTGTCACAATAACTTTCACACACTAGAATCTACCCTTTAATGTTTTACTAGTATTCATAGTATGCACTGTATTTCACATCACTCTTTGAACCATAGGCCTAAGTTGTTTTGCACTTAGAATATTTCTGTAGTAGCTTAGTGTGTTGTATGTTCATTTGGTTTTTCCGAGAATTTTTGCTATGCATGTTCTTTTGGTTCTCTGGAATGTTTGCTTATGTTTGTTTACCTTCTTTGCGATAGATTGCCCGGAGTGCGAAGCAGAATATTATCAGTCTTTAGAATTCAACCAGCAGTACCAAGGCAAGTTGCATCTTGATCATGTTTCATTACCTATGTTTTTATTATGCACTTAGTTCTTTGCGGTAGGACTACATGGTAGGAAACCAATGCCGCATGACTATGCTTTTCACCCAATAGTTCATTGAGGTAGGTTTGAACCATATAACATTGTCGCCATCGTTTTACATTATGTTGCTACGCTAAGTAGACGTGGATTGGGGAGTGATCATTGTAAAGTTTGAGTGACAATGTAGTAAATAGGACCTAAGTTAATTAATGAACTACCTGGGCGGAAACTTATGGGAATGGTGGCGAAGTACAGTGGGGCATGCATGGGAATCCATGGTGGTGCACCACTAGTGGACCGTCCGCTCAGGCTCAAAGAGATCAATGTATTCCCATGTCTAGAAGCTTACATGTGCAGCCACAAGCCAATATGGGCTCTGGCTTAGTTGAGTAGTTAGTGTGACCCCTTCCGGGATGGGCTAGCAGATGTAGAATGATGTTGGTGTACCGGCCTATCCATGGGTTAAGGGGGAACATTTTCGAAAGGCTATGTCTCGATCTTCCGATCATGGAGGTGGTTGAGTCTTGTGGGGAAAAGTGTGCAACCTCTGTAGAGTGTCAACCTAATCGATTAGCCGTGTCCCCGGTTACGAACAACTTGAGCATCTAGTAGTGGAAATGCCGGGAGATCTCCTCACCTTTAATTAAACAGTTGGGTTTTAAATGAAACTTGGGAACGAATGTAGTTGGTTTTGCCAACTCATCCTATGCAAATGTGTAGTAGTAAAATAACATATTTTCTAATAGGGAAAACTAGCTTTATGCAAAAAACTAAACTTAGAGATTTCCACCAGCCAAATTGCATGTATAAGTAGGTTCATTACACTTATGATGTGACTTGCCAGTACATTCAATGTACTGACCCATATGGCTGCAACTTATCACGTTGCAGATATATCTGACGAAGATTAAGGTGCGATAGGTCGATGTTCTACACTCAACCTTGCTTGTGGAGTTGGACTCATTTACTTCTTTGCTTCCGCAGTATTTCTTATTGGCTCTATGCCCTATTTTGTAATAAATGTATTGCTCCTGGACTATCGATGTAATAAAGAGATGTGTGTTATTTCTGTTATTTCATCGAGTACTGTGTGTGCTAGCAAGTCGATCCAGGGACTAGCACGGTAAGCATAGAGACTTCGACTCTTACCGAGTCGGGTCGCTACAAGATGGTATCAGAGCACATGTTGACTATAGGACTCGACCCCTAAAAATGGAGAAAAGCCATAGGATAAAACTATATTTTTCATTTTCCCTATATATCCTTTGGTCTCGTACCTTCTCTGCTTCAATACAAATTTCTTCTCTTTTCCAAAATGTAGATGACGTCCGCCCTTGTTGATTTTGAGCAGCCCGATGAGACCATGCCCTTTCGAGGGCAGCCGGTGAAGATCACGAAGCACCTGAAGATTGGGCTTCCCACATTCACTGGAACCTTGACAGCCACCCTGCCGGAGGAGACACGTTGGAGGATCGATGCTCATATCCCCGGACGCATCCTCGGAAACCGCACCAAGCCCATTGACTTCCATGTGGATACCACAACATGGGGCTTGGGCAGGGGTATCACTGCTCACATTGCTCTCGGACGCATTCGAGGGGTGTATGACGAAGACCTCAAGAGGACCTCCTTCGTGATGTACGGACGCCACGACGCAAATGGAGATGTGGTGCGTACCCTGGAGGACGAGACGATAGCATCCCATATCCAGGACATGGAGGAGCACATTCGCATGATGGAGATGGAGCTGTCTGACAACATGGTCGTCATCAAGAACCTCATGACCCACAAGGCCGAGCTAGAGGAGGAGCTCCAGGATGCTCGCATCGAGCACGAGGGAGAGCTGGACGCACTGCAGGAGAAGATCGACGACCTGAAGCTTGAGCTTGAGGAGGCCGAGGAGAAGCTGGATGAAGGGGAAAACATCCAGGAGGATCACTCGTATGGTTCCTATGTCAGCCAGGAGAGGGACCAAAATGATGAGCTCGGAGATGATGACACGGAGAGCGATGCAAGGACACCCGATGTCGACATGGTTAACTGGTCCTCATCTGACGAGAGTTAGATTTTATACCACCATGAGAGCTTAGAAATTCGATTTCGTTATCCGATTAGTTTTATTTCATTTGTAAGACCTTGTCAAATCTTGTGACATGGCTTACCTTAGGTTTGATTATTCATGTGAACCTCTTTGTTTGAAATTGAATTGGAGTGATTTGAAGTTTATTGCAATCATGTGCATATGGGTAGTGTGATTTTACTCACTAGGCCTTGTTCTATTCTAACTCCTCATCCACTCTGAAACCCATCAGATGCCTCCAAGACGTGACCCCGGATTCAACTTTCCGCCGAAGCTCACGCAATTGATCCAACAGCAGAATGCTCTTATGCAGATGCTCATTCAGAACCAGAACCATAATCAGAACAACAACAACAACCCACCGCCGCCACCCCCTGTTGACAGTCTTACCCATTTTCTGAGGCTGAACCCACCCGTGTTCTCCAGCAGCACGGAGCCGATCATCGTAGATGACTGGCTCCGCAAGATAGGAAGGGAGCTGGCCATGACATGATGCAATGATGCTGAGAAGGTGAAGTTTGCCGCCCATCAGCTGGATAGCCCGGCCGCTGCTTGGTGGGAGAACTACACCACCACATACCCCATGGAGAATGTGACTTGGGCTCAGTTCCAGTGGGCGTTCCGCACTGCTCATGTCTCAGCTGGAGCCATGAGTCTGAAGAAGAAGGAGTTCCGCAGCTTGCGCCAGGGAGGACGCACGGTATCTCAGTATGTTGATGAGTTCAGTAAGTTGGCCCGTTACGCCCCAGAGGACGTGGCCACTGATGCAGACAAGCGGGAGAAGTTTCTGGAGGGACTGAACGATGAGTTGGGAGTTTAGTTGACTATGGCAACATTTGCGGACTATCAGGAGCTGGTTGATAAGGCTACCATTCTTGAAGGCAAGCACCAATGGATGGATAATCGTAAGAGGAAGTACGGTCATGGGAAGTATAACTCTGGAGTTCAACAGAAGCCCCGTTACAGCCCGTACTCAGGAAGTTCTGGATCAGGCACTAGCAAGTTTGGAGGGAATCACCATAACCATGGAGGCCACATTCATCATGGAGGGAATGGACACAACGACCATGGTCACAAGCAGGGCAATGTCAATGGAGGAAATGGCAATCAACAACATTTCAATTCTTCCACACCGATGAAGAAGGACCTGAGTCACATCACCTGCTTCAAGTGCAAGAAGACAGGTCACTACTCCAATGAGTGTCCTGAGGCGTAGAATGAAAATGGGAATTCTGGAGGCAAGAAGCCCAATCCTTTCACTAAGGGGCATGTGAATCATGTCAATGTGGAAGAGGTTTATGAGCAGCCTGACGTAGTGATTGGTAAGTTCTTGGTTAATTCATTTCCAGCACTCAATCTTTTTGACACTGGTGCATCGCATTCATTCATATCAAGGGGATTTGTGGATAAACATAAGTTGCCTACCATAGCTCATAAGTCACCCATTCTAGTGAGTTCCCCAGGAGCCGAGTCTATGGCTAGTCAGGGATGTTTCCAATTGCCTTTGAACATAGGGGGGCATGTTTTTCCTACAGATATGATTATACTAGAGTCGCAAGGGTTGGATGTAATCCTAGGGATGGATTGGATGTCCAAGTATGAGGGAAACATTGATTGTGCTAGTAGATCGATTTTTCTCACCACCCCAGAGAAGAAGAGGATCAAGTATGTATCTAGGCTTAAGCCTAAGAGGACTCAGGTGAACTCTCTTATGGGAGTTGTCCAGGAAGAAGTACCAGTGGTGAAGGATTATCCCGATGTATTTCCGGATGAGTTACCGGGTGATGTCTACTACACAACCTTCTTCTTGTAGACGTTGTTGGGCCTCTAAGTGCAGAGGTTTGTAGGACAGTAGCAAATTTCCCTCAAGTGGATGACCTAAGGTTTATCAATCCGTAGGAGGCATAGGGTGAAGATGGTCTCTCTCAAGAAACCCTGCAACCAAATAACAAAGAGTCTCTTTTGTCCCCAACACACCAGAGGGAGTCCTGGATTAAGGGGTCTCCGGACAGCCGGACTATCTCCATTGGCCGGACTGTTAGACTATGAAGATACAAGATTGAAGACTTCGTCTCGTGTCCGGATGGGACTCTACTTGGCGTGGAAGGCAAGCTAGGCAATACGGATATGGATATCTCCTCCTTTGTAACCAACCTTATGTAACCCTAACCCTCTCCGGTGTCTATATAAACCGAAGGGTTTTAGTCCATAGGACAACAACCATAACACACAATCATACCATAGGCTAGCTTCTAGGGTTTAGCCTCTCCGATCTCGTGGTAGATCTACTCTTGTACTACCCATATCATCAATATTAATCAAGCAGGACATAGGGTTTTACCTCCATCAAGAGGGCCCAAACCTGGGTAAAACATCGTGTCCGCTGCCTCCTATTACCATCCGGCCTAGACGCACAGTTCGGGACCCCCTACCCGAGATCCGCCAATTTTGACACCGACATTGGTGCTTTCATTGAGAGTTCCTCTGTGTCGTCGCCGTTAGGCTTGATGGCTCCTACTATCATCGATAGCGATGCGGTCTAGGGCGAGGCTTTTCTCCCCGGACAGATCTTTGTATTCAGCGGCTTTGCACTACAGGCTAATTCGCTTGGCCATTTGGAGCAGATTGAAAGCTACGCCCCTGGCCATCAGGTCAGACTTGGAAGTTTGGACTACACGGCCGACATCCGCGGAGACTTGATCTTCGACGGATTCGAGCCACAACGGGCACGCCGGACTGTCACAATGGGTATGACCTAGCTCTGCCGCCGAACAGCACCCCAGAGGCCGCGCCCGCATCAGCTTCGACCCTTAGCTCGGAGCCAACTGCGCCAATCGAGGACGGGTGGTTAGACACCGCCTTAGGGGCTGCAGTATCAACGGCGATCGAGCCGAACACCAGCCTAATCCTCTGCGCAGCCCGTGACTCCAAGGTGCCGGACTCTTTTTCTGACTCCGAACCGCCCGCGCCCCTGCCAATCGAATCCGATTGGGCGCCGATCATGGAATTCACCGCCGCGGATATCTTTCAGCACTCGCCCTTCGGCGACATTCTGAATTCACTAAGGTCTCTCTCTTTGTTAGGAGAGCCGGATTATGGCCAACAGGATTGGGATGCGGACGACGAAGAAATTCGACGCCCACCCACCACCAACTTCGTAGCCACTGTCGATGATTTAACCGACATGCTCGACTTTGACTCCGAAGACATCGACGGTATGGACGACGATGTAGGAGACGAACATGAACCAGCGCCTATAGGGCGCTGGAAAGCCACCTCATCATACGACATATACATGGTGGATACACCCAAAGAAGGCAATGGCAACTAGATAGCGGAGGATGACCCCTCCAAGAAACAACCCAAGCGCCAACGTCAGCGGCGCCGCTCTAAGTCCCGCCAAAGCAAAAGTGGTGATACTGGCACAGGAGATAATAACACTCCGAATAGTGCCGAAGACAACAACAATCCCCTCCAGCATGATTTAGAGCAGGAGGATGGAGGAGCCAGCTCTCCTGAGAGAGCGGCAGACGGAGAGGAGGAGGATGACAATTACATGCCCCCTCCAAACACGAGGCAAGCCTCGGCGATGGTGAATTCGCCATACCAGAGGATCCCGTCGAACAAGAGCGCTTCAAGCGCCGGCTTACGGCCACAACAAATAGCCTGAAGAAAAAGCAGCAGCAGCTTCAAGCTGATCAAGATCTGCTAGCTGACAGATGGACTGAAGTCCTCGCGGCCGAGGAATATAAACTCAAGCGCCCCTCCAAGAATTACCCAAAGTGCAGGTTACTACCCCGACTGGAGGAAGAAGCGTATGATACGGCTGATCGGCCACCTCGTGGCCGCGACAGAGAGGCATTCCAGCCAAAAGCTCAGCCTCCACCCCGACGCCATTCAAATAAAAAGGCATGGGGAGATACGCCAGACCTGCGAGACATATTGGAGGACAAAGCAAAGCATGCAAGATCGATCTACGGATCACGACGGTGCACCACTCTGCGAGACGATAAACGTCACGCCGGATACAGTAAAAGCAAATCCGGCCGGGCTGAACACAGCGGGCAAGACCCATTCGACCTGCGTCGCAATATAGCCCAATACAGAGGCACCGCACACCCCTTATGCTTCACAGACGAAGTAATGGAACATCAATTCCCAGAAGGTTTCAAACCTGTAAATATTGAATCATACGATGACACAACAGATCCCACGGTATGGATTGAGGATTTCCTCCTCCACATCCACATGGCCCGCGGTGATGACTTACACGCCATCGAATACCTCCCACTAAAGCTCAAAGGACCAGCGCGACATTGGCTTAACAGCTTGCCAACGGACTCCATTAGCTGTTGGGAAGATCTGGAAGCCGCATTCCTCGACAACTTTCAGGGCACTTATGTGCGACCACCAGACGCCGATGACTTGAGCCACATAATTCAGCAGCCAGAAGAGTCGGCCAGGAAATTCTGGACTCGGTTCCTTACAAAGAAAAATCAAATCGTTGACTGTCCGGATGCGGAGGCCTTAGCGGCTTTCAAACACAACATCCGAGACGAGTGGCTAGCCCGGCACCTTGGTCAGGAAAAGCCGAAATCTATGGCAGCTCTCACGACGCTCATGACCCGCTTTTGTGCGGGAGAAGACAGCTGGCTGGCTCGCAGTAATAACATATCAAAGAACCATGGTACCTCAGATACCAAGGATGGCAATAGGAGGTCACGTCACAACAAACATAAGCGCCGCATTAACAGCGAAAATACTGAGGATACGACAGTCAATTCCAGATTCAAAGGCTCTAAACCCGGTCAGCGGAAAAAGCCATTCAAACAAAGTACGTCGGGTCCGTCCAGCTTGGACCGTATACTTGATCGCTCGTGTCAAATACACGGCACCCCAGACAAGCCAGCCAATCACACCAACGGGGATTGTTGTGTGTTCAAGCAGGCCGGCAAGTTAATTGCCGAAAACAAGGACAAGGGGCCGCATAGCGATGACGAGGAGGAGCCCCGGCAGCCGCACACTGGAGGACAGAAGAGGTTTCCCCCTAAGTGCGGACGGTGAACATGATATACACAACCCACATCCCCAAGAGGGAGCGGAAGCGTATGCTCAGGGACGTATATGCGTTAGAGCCAGTCACCCCAAAGTTCAACCCTTGGTCCTCCTACCCGATCACCTTCGATCACAGGGACCACCCCACTAGTATCCGTCATGGTGGATTCGCCGCACTGGTCCTAGACCCAATCATTGACGGATTTCACCTCACTCGAGTCCTTATGGATGGCGGCAGCAGCCTGAACCTGCTTTATCAGGACATAGTGCGCAAAATGGGTATAGACCCCCCAAGGATCAAACCCACAAAAACGACCTTTAAGGGCGTCATTCCAGGTGTAGAGGCCCATTGCACAGGCTCAATTACACTGGAAGTGGTCTTCGGATCCCCTGATAACTTCCGAAGCAAAGAGTTAATCTTCGACATAGTCCCGTTCCGCAGTGGTTATCACGCGCTGCTCGGGCGAACCGCATTTGCTAGATTCAATGCGGTACCACATTATGCATACCTCAAGCTCAAGATGCCAGGACCTCGCGGAGTTATTATAGTCAATGGAAACACATAGCACTTTCTCCGAACAGAGGAGCACACCGCAACCCTCGCAGCAAAAACACAAAGCAGCCTCTCAAGGCAATCAACCAGTTCGGCACTTCACAGCCCGGACACCTTTAAGCATGCTCGGGGCAATCGGCAAATAGATCGCCTGGCGCGATCTGAGCTCGCGTAGCAATACGGCGGCCACCCCAATCCTAGCGCAGCGGCGAAACTCGCGCCGCGCGTACATAATTACGCATTAAAAATACCATGGGCACAGGTGGGGAGGGGGGCACAACCGCGGCACGCCCCAAGACGCGGCCTAATCCGCACTAGGGGCTTCTCATTTGGTTATTTCCCTTTTTCTTTCAGGACCTTAATCTCTGGAAACTCTGTCCGGAAGCACTATCATCAAACACACGATGCAGCAACCAAGGAGGCAGACAGCTACGTTATACCATGGAATTCCCAGGTTGATTACAGTAACGAGTGAAATATTCAATTTAATATCATCCCTCAGCTTGCCCTTGGAAGGGACATAGTCCTACTCTTTGCTTATCGCACTATCTGTATCACTCTGCTTTAATGCAATTTTTTAATAAACAATGCATGACATTACGACTATTATTGCATTCTTGTCATATATATATATATATATATCTATGTGTTCATTAATGACGCCTTGCAACCGTACACTCTGGTACGACCAATACACCAGGGGCTTACGTACCCCACAATAACGGTGTGAAAAGTCCGAACACTTTCACAAGTGCGGCACCCCGAACTTATAGCATTATATGCATCAGCTCCGAATCATGTCTTTGGTCAAATGTTGGGTTTGCCCGGCTCCTATGTTTTGGTACCTTACGTTCCGCTCTATCGACTAAGATAGCGCTAGGAGAACTACTGCGATTGTGCCCCAGTTCTGCTGGGTTCAGCACCTCAGTAGAGAAAGTTAAAACTGACTGTCATGATAAGGCGAGAGACTGGTCGCTGTTCGATGAGGTTTTCGAGTCCCTAAAGACTTATGCCGCATAGAGCGAGGGGCCGGCCCTATCCGGCTTAAAGGCATGTATCACGCCCCAAATTCGGCCTTCCGAATACCAGGGGCTTCGCCGAAATTTAAAATTATAGAATTCTATGGCTAAGTGAGAGTGATAAAGCATTATTAGTCCGGTTGCCTTGTTCGCTGTGCTGAGCACCTCCCTCGAAGGACCCAAACATGGGAACAAGAGTGCTCAGGTTTATCCCGAACACCCCAGCACTCGTGGCATGGGGGCAGAAGCCGAGGACTAGCCATCTCTTAGATTGGATAAACAGCCAAACAGAAGGTAATATTTTAAATCCAAACAAGCGTTGCATAGCGCATATGAAACAAGTTTTCATAAATACAGGATAAAACGAGCAAGTCTCATTCAAATATTACATCTTTTGAACACTCATCCGCGATAAGACGGGCACCCGGCAGAACACCCTCGTAGTACATCTCGGGGTGGCGGTGCTCCTTGCCCTCCGGCGGCCCCTCCTTGATCAGCTTCACGACGTCTAGCCTGACCCACTGCAATTTCACACGGGCGAAAGCCCGACATGCACCTTCAATGCAGACAGATCACTTGACGACCTCCAGCCGTGGGCAGGCATCCACAAGCTGCCTCACCAGGCCAAAGAAGCTGTTCGGAAGGGCATCGCCAGGCCACAGCCAGACTATAAAGCTCTTCATGGCCTGATCGGCCACCTTATGTAGCTCGACCATCTGCTTCAGCTGGTCGCTCATTGGCACCGGATGTCCAGCCTCAGCATACTGAGACCAGAATAGCTTCTCCGTTGAGCTTCCGTCCTCGGCCTGGTAAAATTGTGCGGCATCGGACACACTGCGGGGCAAATCTACGAATGCTCCTGAAGAGCTCCGGATCCGGGTAAGTAATCGGTAATTTACTTTTACATGCTTGCTTAGCATATAGAAAGCCTTACCTGCCGCTATCTTCTTCATCGCGTCGATCTCTTGGAGGGCCTTTTGGGCTTCGGCCTTGGCACTTTTTACACTCTCGAGGGCCGCGGCAAGCTCAGACTCCCATGTCTTTGAGTCAAGCTCCAACGCCTCGTGCTTCGCCACGAGAGCCTGGAGCTCTTGCTGCACCTCGCCCATCCAAGCCTTGTGCTTCTCTCTCTCGGTGCGCTCCTTGGCCGCTTTATCTTCTGCCTTGGTTAGCGCTTGCTTCAGGGTCGCCACCTCGGTCGTGGCCCCTGGCAAACATACGATGATCCTGTCATTTTGCAATCGCATCCTCTTTTATATATACATATCTATAGACAGGGTATTACTTACCCTTGTTCTCCTCGAGCTACCTCTTGGCAAGGCCGAGCTCTTTCCTGGACCCCTCGAGGTCCTGCTTCAGTATGGTGACCTCCGCAGTCAGTGCGGCGGACGCCAGCAGCGAAGCCTGCATATGCATATTGACACACTTATATTAGATTCCTACGATATTATTTGATCCTCTATTCAGCTTTTCTTTGTGAACACCGAACAAAGCATCAGGGGCTACTGTCTATGCGGTAATATTTCTACTACATTTTAAAACACTTACCTCGAAGCCTGTTAGAAGGCTGACACAGGCTTTAGTCAATCCGCTCTTGGTGGACTGAACCTTCTGGATCACCGCACTCATGATAGTGGGGTGCTCCTCGTCAATGGAAGCGCCACGAAGCGCTTCCAGCAGATTGTTCGGCGCCTCTGGATGGACAGAGGTCACCGGCACAGGCGTCTTGCCCCTCTTAGAAGGAGGCCGCCTGCCCGAGCCTGGAACCGCTGGAGGTTCCGGCGCGGTGTTCGGCTGAGGGTCGAACTCGGAGCTCTCAGGGGCCCCGTCCCCTCGGCTCCCGGAGTCCGGAAGGTCGCCTTGAGGCGCCTCCAGGACTGTCTCCCCTCGACCCGGTGCCTCTTGAGACAGCACCTCGGCGTCGTCAGCAGGATGAGGGGAGGTGGCGGTCAGGACTGGATCGCTATCCATGTCCGACGAGCCCAGGGAGCCGTCCAATGATACATCGATGCTGGTTCGCGGCGGTCTGCATAATCATGTTCGGCGTTAGGGAAAGTAGTGCGACAAAGGAATGCTAAGAGTTACTCTGGTATCCGAATACTTATGATCTCCCCAGGGGCTTGGCCCTGGGCAACCACTCGTCTTCATCTTTGTCGGCGGCAGTGGAGCTGTCCGGAAGGAGAGTCCTTCCCTTCTTGGACCCTTCGACCCCCCCCCCCAATTGGGGCGGCCTTCCTTTTCTTATCTCCCTCTACGGGAGGGGGAGCATCTTCCTCCTCTTCCTCGTCTTCGGGGGAGGAGTGCACCGCAGAGTCATCGGACGGTGAGTCCGACGACGCCTGGCGTCGGGAACTCTTTCGGGTTCCCTTGGCCTTCTTGGTCTTCTCCGGCACCGTATAAGGAGCTAGAGTCAGCATCTTTGCCAGAAGAGCGTCTGCTGGGCCTTCGGGCAAAGGAGCCGGACAATCGATCTGTCCGGCCATCTCCTTCTAGTCCTGTCAAAGGTACGGGAGTTTAGATCCCGCATGGAGTCAACCTATCAAAAATAAGTATCCTGCGAGAGGTAAAGCAACTTACCGCTTTGGCTTGGCGCTTCGCGCTGAATCCACGATCCTCGGTAATGGGAGGGGGACCTCGGCGCTTTTGAACAACACCCTCCAGGCATCTTCGTGAGTTGTGTCAAAAAGCCTGTTCAGAGTCCGGTGCTGCGCCAGGTTGAACTCCCACAAGTTGAACTCCCGTTGTTGGCACGGGAGAATCCGGTGGTGGAGCATGACCTGGACCACGTTGACAAGTTTGAGCTTCTTGTTCACCATGTTTTGAATACATGTTTGGAGTCCTGTCAGCTCTTCCGAACTACACCAGGACATGCCCTTCTCTTTCCAGGAGGTGAGCCGCGTGGGGATGCCAGTTCGGAACTCGGGGGCCGCTGCCCATACAGGGTCGCGCGGCTCGGTGATGTAGAACCACCCCGATTGCCACCCCTTTATGGTTTGCACAAAGGAGCCCTCGAGCCATGTTACGTTGGGCATCTTGCCCACCATGGCACCTCCGCACTCCGCCTGGCGGCCGCCCACCACCTTCGGCTTGATGTTGAAGGTCTTCAACCATAAGCCGAAGTGGGGCTTGATGCGGAGGAAGGCCTCGCACACGACGATAAACGCCGAGATGTTGAGGATGAAGTTTGGGGCCAGATCATGGAAATCCAGGCCGTAATAGAACATGAGCCCCTGGACGAATGGATGGAGAGGGAATCCCAGTCCGCGGAGGAAATGGGTGAGGAATACTACCCTCTCATGGGGCCTGGGGGTGGGGATGAGCTACCCCTCATCTGGGAGCCGGTGCGCGATGTCGTCGGGCAGGTATCCGGCTCTCCTTAGTTTCTTGATGTCTCCCTCCGTGATGGAGGAGACCATCCACCTGCCTCCCGCTCCAGACATGGTTGGAGAAGGTTGAGGTGGGAAGTGTGGACTTGGGCGCTAGAGCTCGAGTGTGCGAAAACGGATGAGCAAAGGAGGAAGAGGGCATGGATAGAAAGGTGAATCCTTATCCCTTTATATGGGCGGACGGAGCTAGGCGTCCCCACTTGCCTGGTAAAACTCGCTTATCCCCCAAGCGCCGCAATTGATGGCGCGGTTGGGTTACCCACGCCTGTATTGATGAGAATCCCGTAATAAGGGGACACGATCTCTGCTTTGACAAGACGTGTCGAAAAACTGCCTCGCGTTATGTGCGGGGCTGGTTAAAGGGAACGGTTCGAATAATCACCGGGCCATGGAATGACGTCATACTGTTAAGACAAGTCAGCAAATTAGATATGCGAAAATATTATTCTCTCTATGGTGGAATGTGGAACTTATTTTGCAGGGTCGGACACTATCCTCGTATTCAAATTCTTCCGTGATGTATTCGGAGAAGGAACTCGCCTTGCAATGCCGAAGACAATATTGTGCGCCGGACTCAACGTCATTGAAGCCTGGTTCAGGGGCTACTGAGGGAGTCCTGGATTAGGGGGTCTCCGGACAGTCGGACTATCTCCATTGGCCAGACTGTTAGACTATGAAGATACAAGATTGAAGACTTCGTCTCGTGTCCGGATGGGACTCTACTTGGCGTGGAAGGCAAGCTAGGCAATACGGATATGGATATCTCCTCCTTTGTAACCGACCTTATGCAACCCTAACCCTCTCTGGTGTCTATATAAACCGAAGGGTTTTAGTCCATAGGACAACAACCATAACATACAATCATACCATAGGCTAGCTTCTAGGGTTTAGCCTCTCTGATCTCGTGGTAGATCTACTCTTGTACTACCCATATCATCAATATTAATCAAGAAGGACGTAGGGTTTTACCTCCATCAAGAGGGCCTGAACCTGGGTAAAACATCGTGTCCCCTGCCTCCTGTTACCATCCAGCCTAGACGCACAGTTCGGGACCCCCTACCCGAGATCCGCCGGTTTGACACCGACAACACCCAATACAATGGTAAATTGTATAGGTGCACTAGTGTAAGTCCTCTCAACAATACTAACATAATTGGATCATAAAACTATCCCTCAACATGCAACAAAGAGTCACTCCAAAGTCACTAATAGCGGAGAATGAAGAAAGAGATTATGGTAGGGTACGAAACCACCTCAAAGTTATTCTTTTCAATCAATCCGTTGGGCTATTCCTATAAGTGTCACAAATAGCCCTAGAGTTCGTACTAGAATAACACCTTAAGATACAAATCAACCAAAACCCTAATGTCACCTAGATACTCCAATGTCACCTCAAGTATCCGTGGGCATGATTATACGATATGCATCACACAATCTCAGATTCATCTATTCAACCAACACAAAGGACCTCAAAGAGTGCCCTAAAGTTCAACCGGAGAATCACGACGAAAACGTGTGCCAACCCCTATGAATAGGTTCATGGGCGGAACCCGCAAGTTGATCACCAAAACATACATCAAGTGAATCACGTGATATCCCATTGTCACCACAGATATCCACGGCAAGACATACATCAACTGTTCTCAAATCTTTAAAGACTCAATCCGATAAGATTACTTCAAAGGGGAAACTCAATTCATTACAAGAGAGAAGAGGGGGAGGAGAAACATAAGATCCAACTATAATAGCAAAGCTCGCGATACATCAAGATCGTGCCAAATCAAGAACACGAGAGAGAGAGAGAGAGAGATCAAACACATAGTGTAGCGACCAGACCTCAAACGGTCCAATCTCTGTGCTCCGGTGTCATCCCTGGATCAGTAATGCTGACACCACACAGTACTTGAAGGATTTATAGCAGAGTAGCAATCACACACTTATTACATCAAGTGTCTAAAAAGAGAACTTATTACAATAAATATGGCTTAGGGCCATCTAATAACGATAACAACGGAAGGCTTGGAAGATAAGTGAGTCCATCAACTCCAACGGCATCACTGAGTATAGAACCACGACCTAAAACTCCTTAATCGTCGTCTGAAAAGTCTGCAACATTAACGTTGCAGCCCGAAAACGGGTCAGCACATGGAATATGCTGGCAATGTAACACATAGAGTGTAATGGAATGAAACAACTATTCTATATGCATATTTGGCTGGTGGAAAGCTCTATGGTTACAGTTTTGCGTAAAGCCAATTTTTCCCTACTACAAAGGAATAAATTTATTTAACTATCATGGTGGTTGTTAAACATTGAGAATGGTTGACAGCATTCTCAATCCCAATTAAACATCATCATTAAACAAACCCAGCAAAATTAAATTTTGAGTAACATGTTGAGATTCACATGATAATCCAAGTACTAGATACTCAAGATGTCCATAACTGGGGACATGGCTAACCATGATTAGTTTATACACTCTGCAGAGGTTTGCGCACTTTTCCCCACAAGACTCGATCTCCTCCGTTGGATTTCTCGCACTACACGGTGTTTGAGAAACGGATGACCGAGACATAGTCTTTCAGAAGCACTAGCACCTTACGATGGGTAGACCGTACCACCTACATCCCCTACATCTGCTAGTCTACCACTGTAAGAGTTCGCACGACTTAGTCAACTATGCTAGAGCCCATAATAGCTTGTGGCTACACACGGAAGTTTCTAGCATGAATAATCTCATGATCCCTTTGAGCCTGGGTGGCGGTCCAAAAGAAAACAGGCAAATCCTGAAATACCCAGGTGCCTCAATCCACCCAGATGTGTGTTTAAGTTGCCACCTTAAATAAACCATTAATTGACAATCTCACATCTGTCATGGATACACTCACCCAATCCATGTCTACTAGCATAGCATAGTAATAATAAGCAAACGTAGAGTAACTCCCAAAGGTTTGATAATGAACAGGTAATAGGTTCTACCTCAACTACTCCCCAAACCCACAATTTAATTAGATCCTAAAACATGCAAGGTGTGAGGATTGATTTAATGCAATAAAACTGGGTAGTAGGAGGTATGATCAAAGTGTTACTTGCCTTGCTGATGATCCAGGAAACCTAGCGACTCGAAGTAACAAGCCGTGCACTCCGGGTACTCTATCGCAAACAAACAAGTATACAATAAGTACTCAACTAATGCACAGGTAAAACTCAAATAAGAGATCTAACCAGAAAGTTCAACTTAAGAACTCCGATTGGCAAAAAAGAATCAAATCGAACGAAGCAACGAAAGGCAAACGGCAAAAGAAACAGGCTTTGTTTACTATTCTGTATCTAAGGCAATTTTTATAGTGGCAAAAACTTGTTTAAGTTAGTTAAACGGAAAGAGGGTTTCGAGACGAAACTCCAGGCGCTTGAATCGCCTGATTCCGATAAACGAGCGAAAAGATATATTGAAATGAAAATCGGATCAGAAATCGCGATCAGAAAAATCGCGGATTTAATCCGAGAAAAAGAAAAACGACGAACGTTCGTTAAAACGAACGAACGGACGAACGCTCACTATTTAAATAAACCGGAAAACTGATCTATTTAAAAAAACCGAAACTAAAAAAACGACAAAACCGTTGGAAAACAGAACGGTTTTTCAAAAATAAACGGTGGCGGGATCGAGGTAAACCTCGGGCGGCGGGTCCGGCGGCGGCGGCGGCTCCGGCGATGGGCGGTGGCAGCGGCGGCGGCGGCGCGAAGGCGGCGGTGTCGCGGGGCTAGGGCTGCGCGGGGCTAGGGTTTGGGGGCTTCAGGCTGGGCCTCCCCGGTTTTTAAAGCCGGACGGGCCTTAGTGTCCGGGTCAGACACGGCCCGTAGGTCGGTTGCGTGTTTTTTATAAATAGTTACGCTCAGAAAAAAACAAAAGGACTACTAAACGGACTCCAAAAATCCCGAAATAAATTTTCCCTGGCTTCTAAAATCAAGCCGCACAAGATGAACATTTATTTGGGGCCTAAATGCAATTTTGAAAAACGCACATTTTTCCTAAATTCAAATAAAATAGCAAATAAAACCCAATAAAATCTTATTTGATTTTTTATTAAATCCTCAATATTTCTTTATTTTGGGAAAGTCATTTTATTCCCTCTTTCATAATCTTTGTAATAGAAATAATTGAAGATAAAATAAATAAAATCAAATGATCCTATTTTCAAAATTTGAGACAACTCAAATATGAAAATAACGAAATCCCCAACTCTCTCCGAGGGTCCTTGAGTTGCGTGAAATTTCTAGGATCAACCAAAATGCAATAATTATGATATGCAATGATGATCTAGTGTATAACATTCCAAATTGAAAATTTGGGATGTTACAAACCTACCCCCCTTAAGATGAATCTCGTCCTCGAGATTCTGGTTGGCTAGAAAATAGGTGAGGGTGGTCTTTCAGCAAATCTTCCTCTCGTTCCCAGGTGGCTTTATCCTTCGTGTGGTGGCTCCACTGAACCTTGCAAAACTTGATAACCTTGCTGCGGGTGACTCGACTGGCATATTCTAGAATCTTAACTGGTTTCTCCTCATAGGTCAAATCACTGTCCAACTGTTTTGCTTCCAGTGGTATTGTATCCCTCAGTGGTATGTCAGCCATTTATGCGTGTCACTTCTTCAACTGGGATACATGAAACACGTCGTGAACTCCTGACAGTCCTTCGGGTAATTCCAACTTGTAGGCTACTTCTCCCATACGCTCCAAAACTTTGTATGGTCCTACAAAACGTGGCGCTAGTTTTCCCTTAACTCCAAAGCGCTTAACTCCTCGAAGTGGAGATACTCGAAGATAAACTCGATCTCCTAATTTGTAAACTGTCTCCTTGCATTTAGAATCTGCATAACTCTTCTACCTGGACTGAGCTACCTTCAGCCTATCGCGAATCAATTTCACTTTCTGTTCAGACTCCTTTATCAAATCCGGTCCAAACAACTGGCGATCTCCAACTTCATCCCAAGATAATGGGGTCCTGCACCTCCTTCCGTACAAGGCTTCGAAAGGGGCCGTCTTCAAACTGGTTTGGTAGCTGTTGTTGTAAGAGAACTCTGCATATGGCAAATTCTCATCCCAACTAGATCCATAATCTAGCGCACAAGCTCTTAGCATATCCTCCAAAATCTGATTGACTCTCTCGGTCTGTCCATCTGTCTACGGGTGGAAAGCTGTGCTAAACTCCAGTCTGGTTTCCAAAGTCTCATGCAACTGAGTCCAGAACTTTGAGGTAAACTGGGTTCCTCTATCTGATACAATGCTCCTTGGAACTCCATGCAGACATACGATCCTGGTCATGTATATCTTTGCCAACTTTGCACTGGTATAGGTAGTCTTCAGTGGTATGAAATGAGCTACCTTTGTCAAACGATCGACTACAACCCATATCGAGTCATAGCCTGAACGTGTTCTGGGCAATCCTGTAATAAAATCCATGCCTAGCTTATCCCACTTCCATTCAGGTATCGGCAATGGTTGTAGCAATCATGCTGGCTTCTAATGCTCTGCCTTCACTCTTTGACATACATCACAAACTGCTACATATTCAGCAATATCCTTCTTCATTCTGGTCCACCAGAAAATATCCTTCAAATCCAAATACATCTTGGTATTTCCTGGGTGAATCAAGTATGGTGAGTCATGGGCCTCTTGCAGAATTAGCTTTCTAATCTCCGGATCATTTGGTACATAGACACAGTCTTCAAACCATAAGGTATCGTGCTCATCCTCACGAAATCCCTTAGCTTTTCCTTTGCTCATTTTCTCCTTAATAGAAGCAATTTCCTTGCGAGTCCTTTGAGCTTTTCTGATCTTATCCATCAAAGTAGACTGAATCTGCAATGCTGCTACATAGCCTCTTGGAACTATTTCCAAACATAGCTCTCGTAGATTTTTGGCTAACTCCCCTGGTAAATCTCCCGTCATTAGGGTGTTGACATGGCTCTTACGGCTTAATGTGTCAGCTACTACGTTAGCCTTTCCGGGGTGATAATGCAATTTCATATCATAATCCTTGATGAGCTCCAACCATCTCCTTTGTCTGAGGTTCAACTCCTTCTGTGTGAAAATATACTTCAAACTCTTGTGATCCGTGTACACCTCGCAATGGTTTCCAATCAGACAATGTCTCCAAGTCTTCAATGCATGCACTACGGCTGCTAACTCCAAATCATGCGTAGCATAATTTAACTCATGAGGCTTAAGCTGTCGTGAGGCATATGAAACAACTCTGCCTTCCTGCGTAAGCACTGCTCCAAGTCCTCGACGTGAAGCGTCGCAATACACCTCATAATCCTTGGTCTGATCCGGTAAAATCAACACGGGTGAGGTAACCAAACGTTTCTTCAACTCCTAAAAACTAGCCTCACATTCCTCCGTCCATATGAACTTGGTATCCTTCTTCAGCAACTCCGTCATAGGCTTCGCAATCTTTGAGAAGTTCTCAATAAACCTCCGGTAGTATCCTGCGAGTCCAAGAAAACTCCGGATCTCTCCCACGGTGGTTGGTGCTTCCCACCTGGTCACGATATCAACTTTAGTGGGATCTACTGCTATACCTTCTCCGGATATAACGTGTCCGAGAAATCCAACTTCCTTCAACCAAAACTCACATTTGCTAAACCTGGCATATAATTGATGTTCTCTGAGCTTTCCAAGAACCAAACGCAAATGTTCCTTATGCTCCTCTTCATTCTTCGAGTAAACCAGGATATCATCAATGAACACTACGATGAACTTATCCAAGAACTCCATAAACACCTTGTTCATCATGTTCATAAAATATGCAAGTGCGTTAGTCAGACTAAATGACATAACGGTATACTCGTACAACCCATACCTGGTGGTAAAAGCCGTCTTGGGTATATCCTGTTCCCGAATCTTCAACTGGTGGTATCCTGATCATAGATCGATCTTGGAAAATACCTTAGCTCCTTGCAATTGATCAAACAGATCATTGATCATCGGTAGTGGATACTTGTTCTTGATGGTTACTTCATTTAATCCTCGATAATCGACAACCATCCTTAACGATCCATCCTTCTTCTCTACCAGAAGTACTGGCGATCCCCAAGGCGATGAACTTGGGCGAATATATCCTTTATCCAGTAACTCCTTAATCTGCTTCTTAATTTCCACCAAATCCTTTACAGGCATCCTATATGGTCTCTTTGATATTGGCCCTGTGCCTGGCAAAAGCTCAATCAAAAACTCAATATCTCTATTTGGTGGCATGCCTGGCAACTCTTTTGGAAATACTTCGGGGAAATCCTTCACTACTGGTACTTCCTCCTGCACAACTCTGGTTAAACAATTTACTTGAGTCCTCTTTGGCACATGTCGGGATACATACTTGATCCTTCTCACTTCTGGGGTGGTAAGTAAAATTGACTTACTGGAACATTCAATATTCCCTTCATACTTTGACAACCAATCCATGCCTAATATCACATCCAATCCTTGGGATTCCAACACTATTAGGTCTGAGGGAAAAACATAGTTACCAATTCTTAATGGTAACTGATCACACCATAGACCAGCCATATATTCTGCTCTAGGCGAAGTTACTAACATGGGTGACCTAAGGGCTTGGGTTGGCAGTTTATACTTATCCACAAATCCCCTTGAGATGTATGAATGCGATGCACCAGTATCGAAAAGAACGAGTGCAGTAAATGACTTAACCAAAAACTTACCAATTACTGCATCCGGCTGCTCTTCAACCTCCTCCACGTTAACGTGGTTCACCTGTCCTCTGTTGAAAGGGTTCGGCTTCTTCCCGGAGCTTCCATTGCCATTTCCATTCTGGGATTCAGGACATTCATTGGCATAATGTCCAGTGTTCTGGTACTTAAAACAAGTGACTTGGCTCAGGTCTTTCTTGGCTGGGGTTGATGGGTTGGTGCGGCTCTGGCCGTTGCTTCCTCCATTCCCATTACCATTCCTGGGGCCATTGTGATTGTGTGAGCTTCCTCCTCCATGGGTATGCTGAAAATGTCCTCCCGGCCTAGGGGTAAATCGTGGCTTCTGCTGAGCTCCTGAATTGTACTTTCCTTGTGCATACTTCCTCTTGCGATTCTCAATTTGCTGCTGTTTCCCTTCAATCATAAGAGCACGATCTACCAACTCCTGGTAGTTGTTGAAGGTTGCTACCATCAACTGCATGCTCAACTCATCATTCAGTCCTTTCAGAAACTTCTCCTGCTTTGCTGCATCCGTAGCAACGTCATCTGGGGCATAACGTGCTAATTTACTAAAGTCCTCCACATACTGGCCAACTGTTTGTCCTCCTTGGCGCAAGTTACGAAACTCTCGCTTCTTCATGGCCATAGCTCCTGCTGAGACATGGGCAGTACGAAAAGCCTGCTGAAACTGGTCCCATGTGATAGTATCGACAGGGAAAGTGGCTGTGAAATTTTCCCACCATGAGGCTGCAGGTCCTTCAAGCTGATGTGCGGCAAACTTCATCTTCTCCGCATCCGTGCATCCTGCTGTGGTCAACTCTCTAGCTGTCTTGCGGAGCCAATCATCTGCTACTATCGGCTCGGTGCTACTGGAAAACACCAGCGGATTCAACGTAAGAAAACGGGCTAAGTGATCAACGGGTGGTGGTGGGTTGTTGTTGTTGTTCCCTTGGTTCTGATTCTGGACTAGTAACTGTATCAATGTGTTCTGCTGCTGGATCAACCGAGTGAGCTCCGATGGAAAGGTAAATCTGGGGTCATGTCTCGGAGGCATCTGAGGGTTTAGAAAAGATGAGATTTAAGAATAGAGGGGGTCTAAAGAGAAAACACTACCCATATGCACATGAGGCAAAAGCAAACAATTCACTTCATTCAATCAATCAAACAAGGGCATACAATCGATCTAACTATCGCAAAAGTGCTCGGACTACTATATTTACATGGTGGACTACTACTACTGTTGGGGTGGTCTACTAGAAATATTCTTCGGTTGCAGACTCCATGATATCCGCTCCAGCTTCATCGACATAGTCATCATCGCAATCATCTAGATCTGAGTCGGTGTCATCGATGATGATGTAGTCTTCCGGGAAAATCTCCTTGGGTTCTTCGTCTTCTTCTACTGGTGTAGAGCCTCCCATAAATATTCCAATCTTCTTGATCAGATCATCATTCTTTTCCACTAATACTTCAATTTCTTTTTCAAAATCTTCATGTGTAGCCTTGAGTTCTTCCTCCAGTTCCTTGATTCTTGTCTTTGCCTTCTTTAGGTCTATCATGTCGGCGCACATCTGGTTCTCCTGACGTCGAATGTGCTGGTTTAACTCCTGGATAAAAGCTGCAATGGATCTATCCTTTCTGGTGCTGATCATCTCCCAGTGCTCATCTCGGTGCCCACAAATCTGGTAGATAGTATCCTTGAGATCATTGCGGTAGACTTCTCCAATGCGTCCCATGGCGATGTGAGCTGCCATGCTCTTTCCTAGATTCCAAGTTGGTGCATCGAAAGAAAACTCTATGGGCTCAGTGACTGGCATGAACGTCCTTCCTAGAACTTGAACTTGAATCATCCAGCGCTCTTCTTCAGGTAGAGTGGCGTTGTAGGTTCCGGTGAAGCTTGGTACTCCTATGTTCAGGTATCTAGTGACTTCCTTCTAGTGACGTCCAAAGGGTGTGTCTTCATCCGGTTGAGTGAACTTGTTCCTTGTATCCGCCATCCTAAAAGAGTAGAAAAGATGAGGAGTCACAAAAGAAGAGAGTGAGTAGTGATCTAGGTGTTTAGCTTAGTGGTCCTGTCCTACAGTCAGCGTGTGCTCTGATACCATCTTTGTAGCGACCAGACCTCAAACGGTCCAATCTCTATGCTCCGGTGTCATCCCTGGATTAGTAATGCTGACACCACACAGTACTTGAAGGATTTATAGTAGAGTAGCAATCACACACTTATTACATCAAGTGTCTCAAAAGAGAACTTATTACAATATATATGGCTTAAGGCCATCTAATAACGATAACAGCGGAAGGCTTGGAAGATAAGTGAGTCCATCAACCCCAACGGCATCACTGAGTATAGAACCACGACCTAAAACTCCTTAATCATCATCTGAAAAGTCTGCAACATTAACGTTGCAGCCCGAAAACGGGTCAGCACATGGAATATGCTAGCAATGTAACACATAGAGAGTAATGGAATGAAACAGCTATTCTATATGCATATTTGGCTGGTGGAAAGCTCTATGGTTACAGTTTTGCGTAAAGCCAATTTTCCCTACTACAAAGGAATAGATTTATTTAACTATCATGGTGGTTGTTAAACATTGAGAATGGTTGACAACATTCTCAATCCCAATTAAACATCATTGTTAAACAATCCCAGCAAAATTAAATTTTGAGTAACATGTTGAGATTCACATGATAATCCAAGTACTAGATACTCAAGATGTCCATAACCGGGGACACGGCTAACCATGATTAGTTTATACACTCTGTAGAGGTTTGCGCACTTTTCCCCACAAGACTCGATCTCCTCCGTTGGATTTCTCGCACTACACGGTGTTTGAGAAATGGATGACCGAGACATAGTCTTTCAGAAGCACTAGCACCTTACGATGGGTAGGCCGTACCACCTACATCCCCTACATCTGCTAGTCTACCACTGTAAGAGTTCGCACGACTTAGTCAACTATGCTAGAGCCCATAATAGCTTGTGGCTGCACACGGAAGTTTCTAGCATGAATAATCTCATGATCCCTTTGAGCCTGGGTGGCGGTCCAAAAGAAAACAGGCAAATCCTAGAATACCCAGGTGCCTCAATCCACCCAGATGTGTGTTTAAGTTGCCACCTTAAATAAACCATTAATTAACAATCTCACATCTGTCATGGATACACTCACCCAATCCACGTCTACTAACATAGCATAGCAATAATAAGCAAACGTAGAGTAACTCCCAAAGGTTTGATAATGAACAGGTAATAGGTTCTAGCTCAACTACTCCCCAAACCCACAATTTAATTAGATCCTCAAACATGCAAGGTGTGAGGATTGATTTAATGCAATAAAACTGGGTAGTAGGAGGTATGATCAAAGTGTTACTTGCCTTGCTGATGATCCATGAAAACTAGCGACTCGAAGTAACAAGCGGCGCACTCCGGGTACTCTATCGCAAACAAACAAACAAGCATACAATAAGTACTCGACTAATGCACAGGTAAAACTCAAATAAGAGATCTAACCAGAAAGTTCAACTTAAGAACTCCGGTTGGCAAAAAAGAATCAAATCGAACTAAGCAACGAAAGGCAAACGGCAAAAGAAACAGGTTTCGTTTACTATTCTGGATCTAAGGCAATTTTTATAGTGGCAAAAACTTGTTTAAGTTGGCTAAACGGAAAGAGGGTTTCGAGACGAAACTCTAGGCGTTTGAATCGCCTGATTCCGATAAACGAGCGAAGAGATATACTGAAACGAAAATCGGATCAGAAATCGTGATCAGAAAAATCGCGGATTTAATCCGAGAAAAAGAAAAACGACGAACGTTCGTTAAAACGAACGAACGGACGAATGCTCACTATTTAAATAAACTGGAAAACCGATCTATTTAAAAAAACCGAAACTAAAAAAACGACAAAACCGTCGAAAAACCGAATGGTTTTTCAAAAAAAAAACGGCGGCAGGATCAAGGTAAACCTCGG